>NC_081161.1:40759477-41059477 GCF_012432095.1 Onychostoma macrolepis
CTTGTGTTTCTTTCTTCGGTTGAGCACAAAAGAAGATATTTTGAAGAATGTTGGTAACCAAACAGTTGACGATAGCCACTGAAAATATATATATTTTTGTCAACAGATCAGCAATTGCACGGTCATTTCGATTCATGCATCTGTAACATCAGAAAAATCGACTGCAATAAAGAATAGATTCTGCATTTTAAACTGCAATTCAAGAAAATGTTTTAGCATTAAAAAGTATTACACTTTAGTAAATGTTGATGTTTTTGTGTCTTGCAGTCCTCAAGAACGACCCGCTCGGATGAGGAGAGGGACACTGGTTGGGACGCCTGGGGTGCGTGGAGTGACTGTTCTCGCACCTGTGGAGGCGGAGCCTCATATTCTCTACGCAGGTGTCTCAATGGAGGGTGAGTGAGCACGCATACATACATTCATATTTTCATGACATCTCAAACACGAACCCTTCCTTTAAAGCCACTGTACAGTATATAATCTTGAAATATCAGTTTCAAAATCATTCTGATGGCACACTGACTTCTAATAAGGCAAAGGGCATATGTAAGAGAGTATGTAAGTTTGGTGAGCATGTACGAAATTCTGTGAAGACGGCAGATTGCTTTGACAGCAACATATGTGTGCAGTATTACACTGTAATTAAATTATATATTTACAACAGGGATTTACAACCACTTAACCGTAGGGGGCTCCAAATTCACAAAAATACGCAAAACTACATCCACCTGCTTTAAATCTACATTGTAAAAAAATCTCTGTCTTATTTACCTTTTAAAAAAAAAAAAACTGTTCTGTAAACTGCTGTGAAATATATGGTTTTGCAAGTAAAAACTCCAAATTATCCATGATGAAAAACTGCAAATGGCAGATCATTGCATTATACCGTATTGACCTGAATATAAGACAATGTTTTTTTCTTGGAAATACATCTGAAAAAACGCGGTCGTCTTATATTCGGGGTTTAGACTTTGACATGTCAATAATACACCCACAACAATAGGTGGCGCCAAACATGCTTAAAACGAGTGTGCCATGAAATATTTAATGTAATGTGTGTTGCAAAGATCGTGAGTGAAAACAAAAGAAAAAGAAAAGCTTACAGCGGCATGAGTCGTGACTGTCATGTTAGCCTGATGGGAACAAACTTCCTCTGTAAGTGAGTTTTAAAATGTAAGACAGTACCCAGATTTGAAGACTACAATAAGATTTCACTTCTACTGATAATAAAATTTTGGTAGGCTACTATGAGATGGATAGCCTAAATGTTATATAATTCAGATGGGCTACCTGTTATTTTTATGGTAGCCTCTATCAAAAAGTGTATATTTTTCAATGTCATTGTTAGTACATTTTACCTGTATTTACCATACTTTCAAAACAAAAATTAAAATAGGAAAAATACGCAACATGAAAATTATTTAAGAAACAAATGTGTTTTACAGAGAGAGAGAGAGAGAGAAAAAAAAAAGATTTGGTTTTCAAAAAGCCTTTTTCCAAAAGATACATCTGGAAAAAGGGGGGTCGTCTTATAATCAGGGTCGTCTTATATTCGGGTCAATACGGTATGTAATTTTACTGTAAAATAAAAATGTTTTAAAAAGTACGAGTTACATTATAACGTACAGTGAAAGACATTTAAAATCAGTAAAACTTTTTGTTGAGTCAACTTTAAAAACTTTATTACCCATAAAATAGTTAATTTACAGTAAATTTCTAAAATGCCAACCTTAATAATGGTTTTACTTAAATTGACTGTTTTGTTACATTGTGTTATTTAGTGAATGTTTAATGCAGTGTCATGTCTGTTATCCTGACATGTGATATTCATCATGTAGTTTTATCTTGTGTATTATCATGGAGGTTATCAGTACACTTTAAGGTGAAAAGCCAAATTTGATAGTTCAAGTACATTGAATTTTATTGCACTATATAAAAGCTAACGGCTTCCGCAAACAAATGATGCTTTCTGAACTAAATTCACTTTCCTGTTTAGAGACAGATGTCTTTTGGCTAAGTTATTTGTTATCTGTCTTCACAGACCAGAGCACAGTAAAAAAAAAAAATCATGTCAAATATCTGTGTTTGTCATATTGTGCTCTATATGACAGCGCCACAGTTGATTTCAGTCGTCAACAGCAGATATCTGTCATTGTGATGTCAGGCCGCTCGTGGTTATGGCTGACCTCAGAGAGGACCGAGAAGTGCTTCATTTCCAGAAAGAATGGAAAACATGACAGACACTTTGGATTTAACATTCTGTCTTTCTCCCTCCTTCTAATTCCACTTCCATTTCTGCCTCACTTTCTCCTTCTAAAGAGAAGGAAAAAAGTTTTGTTGCTCAAATAATAATGTAAGTACACATGTCATTAATTATGCATGTGCATAATTTACATGACTTAGAATATATTACAGCGAAGTCGTTGTCATTAAAATGAAGCCAAGAGAATTGAATCATTCATGGATATAGCAACATGTGTTTTCTGGGTATAATATTAGTCTTGAAATGCTAATTGGCTTGTTTTGTTTTTAGCCAATTTTAGTTTCTTGAAGATTAAAATGTAAACATTGCTGACTAAAAAGTAAAGTTTGCTAACTTCACAATCATAAACTTCGTAAGGCGAAATGTCTGGGTTTTTTATTTTATTTTAAAACTCTTTGTCTTATCCAAGCTTAATATGCTTAGATATTCATCAGATGCTTCTCCTGAAAAGTGTAACCCACTGTGGGTATATAAAAATATTGTTTGACTAGCCAAACACAGCAACACTATAAACCCAAATAAGTTGGCAAAAGTAAAAAAAAAAAAAAAGAAATTGGAGTAATCAGTTACCTCAAAGTTTAAAGTCAAAGTTTAATTAAGAGTATTTTATTATTTTGTAATCATATATGTAAATTGCTCTTGAAATATCTAAGTAAGCTAACTTATACATTTCATTTAAAATTATAATATAATCTCAATGTAATATTTTAGAAGCAGAAATTTAACTATTAACTAAATCACTACTGAATCTCTCACTTGACATTAATCTTGTACAATATATATATTAGCAAAGCATGTTGGAAAATAGAAATCCCAGTCCAGTTTCATTAAAATTTAAGTTTGTATAAATGAGAAGAAACAAGTTCACTAAACTCAAAGTAATGAAACAATTCAGAGTACTCAAAATGTGTCAGTTTTGGGAACTGGACAGAAAATGAAAGTTCGGAATTCTCATAAAAGTTGATTTTTTTGAAAAAAAATGTAAAATTTAAGATTGCCCTACTCAAACCAGTTAATTATTTTGAGCATTAGGGTTTACTGGCTTAAGCGATGACGCAAGTTTCAGAAAGTGTTTTTGTTTTTTTCAAGTTCTCAACTCTCTCTTTTACTCACTCGAAAAATGCTCAAATTGTTGCATTGGTTAATATGTTGGAGACAATTTATGAAGGTATTTTTGGTGCAAAACAACTGAGTGTCCGTGACAGCGGAATTTGTAGTTGTAGAGAATAGCCACACATGTGTATCAGTCAATTTGAAGCCACAGACAAAAGTTGCAAATGTAGATTTGTCACGGATGCTCAGTTGTTTTGCACCAAAAATACCTTCATAACAATTCCACACTTAGGTGATATTTTGGAAGCAGATCCTTGCTTGTTTTGTCCCATTGTATACTGCTTAAATCAAGATTTAGACCCATTAGCCACTGCTGGTAGCATTCTGCAGATTTTCCATTAATATTGCAATGAAATGCATTTTTTTTTTTTTTTACAAGCAACACATACCGTATCTAAATAGCTTATATTTCATTATAGTAGATGATTGACTGGCAAGTTTTTTGGGGGGACTCTTAGAAATGTGAAATGGACTTGACATCATAGCTCAGTTGTTAGTAAAAGGTTTGGTACTGAGTCCCATTAGCCAATCAACACTGCCATAATGTTATTTTTCTATTGCTCTGGAGTAATTAGTCACATGCTATTTGAGACTCAGATGATTGGCTCCAAACCTGAGAGAGAAATTATGTACTTTCGACTGACTAACTGCCATTGAAATGAATGGGAACGCTAATGGATAGCTCTCTTCAGGTGTATCGGACCTCACTGAAGCAAACAGAGCAGTGTTTTGATAGCACAGCAGTGGAAATCACCCATTGAATGACTTATTTAGAATTGTTTATGCACATAATACTGGGATAGATATCTGTTTTTTTTTTATTGTGTTGGATGCAATTGTGTTTTTGTTGCACACTGCCCATTACTTCATTGCTGGAGGGTAGATGCCAAGAGCTTAAAGCAATGTACGTAGAAAATGGAAGTCACGCACCATTTAAGCTGCGATACTCATTTAATTGACCGGTTAGATCTGACTGAAAGCAAGAGAAAGGGCCAATTACGGCTTGCTTCAGGTCTCATTGGAAATGCTTCTGCTGAACCTCAACGTAAAATTGTTCTCAATGATTTGCAATTAAATGCTTCCTGTGTGAAGATTCGTTTTTTCCAAGAATATTCAAACAAAATGCAGAAGGGTTTCACGTCACTTTGATTAATGCCCTCTGTGAAATACCCTTCATAAGAGTTTTTGAACTCTTATGCTGTCCTTGGCTGGATTTATTTGATAAAAATACAGGAAAAACAGAAATATTATGAAATATTTTATAATTTATAATTACTGTTTTATATTTGAATATATTTTAAAATGTATTTTATTTCTGTGATGCAAAGCTGAATTTTCAGCATCATTAATCCAGTCTTCAGTGTCACATGATCCTTCAGAAATCATTCTAATATGCTATTTTGCTGCTCAAGAAGCATTATTTATTATAAATTTTAAAAACAATTATGCACACAAGTTTTTTAAGTCAAGCTTTTGTCTCTTGTCTTATGTACTGCTGCTTTTCTGTAGAAACCTTTTGGTTTATATTGTTCTTGAGTTCATTTGACAAATAGTTTGGGGATTCATACAAATATTTTTTTATTTCCCCAAATCAATAACCATTTTGATATTTGATGCCATTTCATCCATGCACAGAAAAATGTCTTGCACAGATAACGTCTTTACGATATTAAACGGACCATCATGAGTTTGCTGTGTGCTACTGGAATAACCTCGGCTCTCTTCCTCCTTTTGTTTATTGTCAGTAGAACTTTAGAAGTGCTGCAGCGGCGGCCAGCTTGTGTTGTGATTGCGTTCTGCTGATTACAGGAAGATCTGGAAGTGATTCCACAGCTGATTATGTGGTCAGCGAACAAAGACGCTCTTTCTGAATCGTAGCATCCGAGCAATATCGCTTGCACACAGGCCAGAGCACCTGTTAAAGAGCACTGGAGTAGAAATAACAGACATCGATGGTCTGGAGTGGAGACAGGGCAGGCTGTAGTTGACCTGAAAGAGAAGACTGACCATAAAAAGACAGTTTAACCAAATAACTCTATTCTGCCCCTTGAAGCAGCCTTAGGAATGCAGTGCATACTTGTTGAATTATTAATTACTGTTGGTTGCAGTACTGTTCAAAAAGCTTGGGATCAGTAAAATTTAGTTAAAAAAAAAAAAAAAAAAAAAAGAAAATTTAGGAAAAATTTACAAACAAATCAAACAATTCTGAAAAAATTCTCACAGTATCAGAATATGAAGCAACACAACTGTTTTCAACATCGATAATAATGAGAAATCAAATTAGCATATTAGTGTGAACATTTCTGAACATTTTAGTGTCAAGATACTATTATAGTTTTAATTTTTTTTAATACATATATTCTCTATTTTTTATTTACCATTTTAATTTGAAAGTTTTAGTTATTTTGTTGTGTTTTTCATAAATAGTTTTTATTATTAATTATGATTTATTAATTTTGATTTAGTTATTTGTTAACTACTTGAAATAGAAAGTTTTTAAAATATTTTATTTCAGTTCATATTTATTTTATTTCAAGGAAGAATTTTCTAATGGTTTTAATTTTATTTTACGTTTTAGTAGTTAACCCTAATAACTCTGTTTCTGAAGGATAATGTGACACTGGAGACTGAAAATTCACTGTCACCATCACAGGAATAAATTTTATTTAAAAACATATTGTAATAGAAAACACTTATTTTAGGCTGTAATCATATTTTCAATATTACTGTTTATAATATATTTTTAATCGAATAAATGCAGCCTTGGTGAGCATAAGAGACTTATTTTAAAAATATAAAATCTTACAGACTCAATTTTTAAACGGTAGTGTAAAATTTCAGCGCCAAGACAAATAATAAATCAAATGTTCAGCAGCTTTAGATCTCACAATTTTTCCGCTCTTCTGTTGAATAATATATTTCAGACAACTCTTAAATGGCACATAGGAACATTACAAACTGTGACTGATCACTTTATTTCGATAGTCCACTTTAAACATTCAACTTACAGTAAGTAACTTTGCAAGTACATGTCAACTAACAGTCATTAGAGTATTAGTAGACTGTCTGTTTAGTATCTTCTAACACTTTATTTTGACTATGAGAGACTTTGCAAGTATGTCAACTTATTCTACTAACCCTAAACCTACCCTACTAAGAGTTAGTAGACACGTAGTTGCAAATGAATGAGAATTAGTTGACATGTAGTTACAAAATTACTTATAGTTAGTAGAATGTCTAAAGTGGACTATCAATATAAAGTGTAACCATAAAAAGTATGCAGTATGCCGTGCACACTGTGCAGTATTCAGTAAATAAAAACTAGAATTTCATCCTAAACCGTTTCGCTCAAGGGGAGGACGATTGCAGAGAAAGATTGAGATCTTAATAACAGTCTGGCTGCATCTTCCTTCCACCCATCAGAAGTCTTGTGATGTGAACCTTTTCTGTTTAGGGTGACTGCTGCTCTTCTGAACGGGATTAATAAACTGAAATATGATAGGCTAATGCTTTTAGGCTGAGGTAATAGGACATTTAGAAAGTCAATATCCTGTTGTTCTTCTTTCTGGTTTTCTCTCTATTTCTGTCTCTAAACATCCTCTTCTCAAAACACATTGCTGCATATTTTGTACAGCTGTAGCTGGATTCCTGTTTTTGGAGAAAATCAAAAATGGCAAATCATTTCCTGTTTTTATAATTTTTCTTTTTTAAATGCACTTATACTTGATTGACCTGACTTAGTCTAAGTGAAAAATATTTCACAATAGACATTTTTTTGTCGAGGGAATTTATTTTTCAATATAGCATGCATTCATTTTATGTTCTCAAGAAGCGCACAAATAGACAAAGAGTCCCACAAACAAGTGAGCGGTTTAAAGAGAGAATAATCAAGAGCAGGTCTGAAAATCATTACTGTAGGGATACATATGTTCCTTTCCCCTTGATAGTGTACTGTAATATTGAGACAAAAGATGGAGGGACTGCACCACAAAGAACAATGACTTTGTAACATATCTGATTTTGTTGTTTTGTGTTTGTTCCACAGGAACTGTGAGGGCAGGAACATCCGCTACAGAACATGCAGCAATACAGTAAGTCAGTGTTACGAGGCCCACCAGCAATCTGTGTCTGCAGAAGCAGGTTTGCACAGAATTGGAGCGCCTGTTGTTCATAAAATTATACAGATCCCTCACACCTTGCATGTTCGTTTATTAGATATTTGTACTAATTTGGTCATTCATCCTGTTTGATCTGTTCAATCTGGTTTGTGAATGAATTCATTATTTCAGTTGAATCTTTTCATTGTATAATAGGCATGATCAGTGTGTAGTCTGATTCGTGAACAAATAACTCTTATAACCAGTTGTTTAATTGATTCTTTGATTAATTGTTCAAATGACTCACAATTTTCTTGGTGTAACAGCTCAAAATTAAATAAAAGTTAATGGAGTTGTTATGGAACCAGAATGGTGCCCTATGATTCAGTCAATAGTCCCCAACTACTGGACAAACTCATTTTGAGAGCTGTTAGATGCCCATGTGTCTCAAGGACCATTTTAATCAAAAGCCAGTGTTTTTCTACTATTGAAGTTGTTTCATCTGGAATCACATTCCTCCTTCACCCACAATTCCAATCAGAGCCATCTGGGAAAGATTCCCAGCATAACATTTATCCCATTTCCGTCAAAACAGTGAGAACTGATGCTCGGTCTTCCCTGTCAGGCTTTATAATTGCTGTTGATGAGGTCCATTGTCGAATTGTTCTTTTTGTTTCCATTACTGGTTCTGACATTGAAGACTTGTGATTTGTAATCGCTCTATCCGATGGAGACGCTTCAGTCACGGGCATCACTGATGATCTTTGCACATGGGGGTTTCAGAGCCGATCGGATGATTAAATGAGTTCAGAGCCCCGAGCTGCAGAGGAAGAATTGTGGTTTTCTTCAGTGCACAGGAGATGACATAGGAAATATTGTTTTTCAAAACATAGAGGCCTGCCACAGTTCAATTACACTGTCACCATTCATTAATGCACCCAGTCATCTGTATAAACTTTATGATGTTACACACATGATCACGATTTAATCTCGCCGCATTGAAAATAATATTTCCATTGCCATTGTCAGGTCAGCTGTTATTTTTGGGCCTATTAAATGTCAGTGTTTCTATTTTATAGACAAAGATGGTAACTCATTATATATATTTAGATTATGTAATCCAAAAATTAAACACTTGCTATTAGATTATATAACATTTTAAATAATGCTGTCAAACGATTAATCGCATCCAAAATAAAGGTTTTTGTTTACAATATATATATATTTAAGAAAAATATGTTATGTTTATATATTAAATATATTTATATATAATATAAAATATAGGAATATAAATGTATATACATGTAAATATTTTCTATATATATACTGTATGTGTGTGTATTTATATATACATAATAAATATACACAGTTCACACATATATTATGTGAACAAAAACTTTTATTTTGGATGTGATTAATCGCGATTAATCGTTTGGGCAGCACCAATTTTAAAATACTCATAATCAGACTACACACACAAAATGGCAGTAAATTATTTATAAATTACATTCATGATTCTTCCTAATTCTTCTGTTACATTTTACATTTTCCTTTCTAAAATTTTCCTTTCTAAATGTTTGGGAAATCTTCCAGTTTTGTGGATTTTATTAAGTGTTTAAATAAAATATTTTAAACGAAATAATTTATTTGTTTTTATATCAATATGGTACAGGATTATTGTTACTAACTATGATTTCCAGCATGTAATTTGTATTCAGTAATAGACTGCAATTTGTAAGAAATCTACCTAAAAATATAAAAAAATATTTGACAGGTGCCAAATCTTTCTTCCAATCAGGACTGTCCTCCAGAGTCAGGTGACTTCAGGGCTCAACAATGCTCCGCCCACAATGATATCAAGTACCAAGGACAAACCTATGAGTGGATACCTGTGACCTACGACCCTGTTTCACCCTGTGCCCTCCGATGTCAAGCCCGGGGGAAAAGCCTGGTGGTGGAACTGGCGCCCAAAGTGTTGGACGGCACTCGGTGCAAAGCAGATTCTCTGGATATGTGCATCAGTGGGATTTGTCAGGTGAATGTCAATGAACTTAAGCTATGTAAACTGATAGTGAAGCACCCTTTGAGTTTGAAATATCAGTCCATGACATTATAAGAGTTGCCATAAGAGGCACTGTAGCAAGCATTAGCTGTTTTCTATACTTGTTCAAAAATTGGTAGTAAATTTCATAAACAGTTACAAAGAAACGGCAAGTAACACAGTGAATTAAACGTGAAACTTATTTATTTATTTTAATTTTTTAATTTTTTTTTACAGTGTAGGGGTGGGTGATATGGTAGGGTAGGTTTATTTAACAGTTGCATTTAACCGAATAATAAAACTTTGCAATAATAAATAATATATATTATGGCAAATAATTGTAATAAAATATTTATAATAAAACATCACAATAATAAATATGTATTATAATAAAATAAATAATTATAATAAAATAGTTGTAATAAAGTAAAAGTTATAATTTTGATGAAATAAAACGTTTGATGTTATTGCACGTGCATGTAGTAATGCTTATCCACTGGTATGAGAGAAAGATCGTCCATTTGTTTATTTGCTTGGTTTTGGCTGTTTTTGTACTTTGTTTCTGGCTTGGATTTGTAAAATATTGTAAAAACGACTGTCTAACGGAAGTGGGAGCTTACCAGGTGCACTTGAACGCAGTGCGAGATGGCAGAACTCCCAGAAAACCAAAAGTAAAAAAAATGAAATCTGAAAATGTTATTTATACATAAGCCTACTTAAGTGAGCATTTACAGCGCTTAGGTTAATACATCTGTCCTTTAACGTTCAGTCTAGGCTTGTTGATGAGGTGAAAAACGCTCTTCTGAAGCCAAAGCCACTCAGTATTTACGAGGCAGAATTCTTGACCTTTTCAGCCCTGTTCTGACATGCATTTCAGTAATATTAGCACAATGAGAATACGCTTTACAGTTTTATCCAATTCTTTTCCTGAGTATATATGGAGCAGTTCTCCATCCACTGAAGTTACCAAACCATCTGCTTCTGCCATAGTATCAGTCTTTTTCACTGCGTGTCCAAAGGCTTAATGTTATTGTTTGGTGGTACTGACGCCAACAGGTTTTCCATTCTGGATATTTCTAACAGCGCAGCTCACATTTCCTAAAAATATAAAAAACTTGCAGTTAAAATGGAAAGATAATGAAATAATGACCATAAACATAGGAAAACTGTCTCTCTTTTTCAGTGTTACATATGTGGGGATTTGGGGTATATTTTGGTCACGATTCTGCCAGATTAACCTCAGTTCTGTGTCTTTGTGTGAGCAAAAGAGAGAAAGAGGCCTGAATCGACAGAAAGACAAGGGATTGAGTTTCCATTTGACCATGGCTCCGGTTTAGGACGTTAAACACAGGATGTCCAAAAACAGGGTCTCCAATTACTTGGAAACTAACATAATTACTTGCATACATAAAATAGTTTATTTAGCACTAATTTTGCATTCATTTTGCAAATAGCTTTCCAGTGCACCTAGAGCTTGAATAACTTTGCATTGTTTTTAAAGTTTCTTGGCTATGTTTGATGCGCTGAATACCAAAAATAGACAGAATTATTTACCCTCATATGGCTCTCTTTTCCAATAGGGAACACAAAAGGAAATATTCTGAAGGATGAATGGGGAGGAATGCTATTAATCCCTAAAAAGGACAAAAAAAACGCCACAAAAGTAGTCCATATAACTTATGCACAATATTCAAAGTTCTCTGAAGTCATTATCTTTTTGTGGACAGGCTGGAACAACTCGTAATTCACTTAAACTCTTTAAAAATCTCTTTTGTGGTTCTGAATATATTCAAAAATGGTGCATTAAAGCCAGGTTTGACTTCCATTTGCTCTTGCATATTGTGTAACTGAACAAGATGTATACATTTAAATATATGGAAGTCTTAATAAGATTTGAGGGCATTATTTTAATCAAATTACAGCTTAAATTTATATGTGTTTGTCTATATGTAAGAAACACAATGATATCATATGGCTCGGAAGACTTGGAATATATTGCACGAATCTTACTTTTATGGAGATGTTTTGGTCATTTGTGGAGCTCAAAGTATTTCATTTTGTTGACGAGAGCTTCTGGCACATTCAGCTAAACTTTGCTTTTCTGTCCCACCAAAAAAAGAAAGTCGTACAGGTTTGGAACAACATGATGGTACGTAAATGATGACAGAATTTTAATTTTTGGGTGAACTTTCTTAATGTTTTCAGTAGACTCTCTGTTTTCCATTTGGCCCACGGCAAAGAAACACAATATACTCAAACCAAATCAGATGCAATCATCAGTATTCAATGCAGTACTGCACGGTAACTGAATTCGACAATGTTGATGAAACTTCTCTTGCGTTGCACCTAATTTGACCTCAGTCCCCGTGAATATTAGGTAAATTGGCGTAAATGAAGCTTGTCTGTTTGCTTGTGCTTGTTTACCAGAGCTACTGGGTAAAGTTTTGCAGTTTGCTTTCTCTGGCTGCTTTCCCTATTGCCCCGCTAGTGTAAACAGAATTTTGCATTAAAACTGTGCAGCTTTTCTGGTGCAGATGGCAGGTTCCTAGCAGAGCATCACTGTCAGATGCACAGATTTCTGGGTAAATATTGAGGAATGCTGGGGGGAACATGTGTGGGGATGAAAACTTATGAAAAATGATTCCTTATTCTTGCATGTTTTATATGTTGGCTCTCCATGAATTTTTATGATGCTTGTTAGAGCTTAAACATTGTAGTTTGGAGCCGTGCGCTGGCCAGTTTCTCAATCCACGTCATTTTATTGTCAGTTTCTATTCTGTTATGGAGGAAGCATGATTTGTTGGTTGAGGTCCTGCAGGTCTGTTTCCCGCAAAATCAGTTGCCTCTCAAAGTAGTGTTGCAGCTGGAGGGATGAATAAGGAAAATGTTAAATTCAAAATACTGTTGTGGATAATGAGTCTAATTTGGAGTCTAAGTCAAGTTTCCCATTTTGCCTTTTTCTGAGTTATGCCTCTGTTTTTTCCAACAGGAAGTTGGCTGTGACAGACAACTGGGAAGCAATGCTAAAGAGGACAACTGTGGCGTGTGCGCTGGAGATGGTTCCACTTGTCGACTGGTCCGAGGCCAGGCTCTGCCTCACGTGTCACCTGAAGAACGTAGGTACACGCATACATGAGCACATGTTTGTGGTTTTGTTTTTACACTATTGCTCTGTTTGTTGGAGCATCCCAAGCAGCCAGTCACAACAACATAGGATCTACCCAAGGCCGTAAGCACCATAGACACTGCATCAGTGGTCTAACAGTGCTTGCCAATATCAAAATGATGCCCAATCAAATTAAAGTAGGTGGAGTTTACTGCACTGTAAAAAGTGATAAGTTGACTTAACTTAAAAAAAATGTATTAAGTTAATTATTAAGTAAATATTAATAATAAAAAAAAAACTTCACAATTCACTTAAATTATTTTTTTAAATGATCATTTACTTAAAAAAATTGAGGAAATCCGTTGCCTTAAAATTATTAAGTTAAGTCAACTTATCACTTTTTACAGTGTTTTTACAAGCAGAGCATGAATTCCAGCACAAAGTTTCAGTTTTAATTTTCAAAGAGAGTGGAGTAAGATGGAAGTAGTAAAACATTTAATATTTGACAACTGTTTTACAAAATTTTAAATGACCGACAGCTACGACTTTTTTCTCAAATATGGCCATTTTGGTATCATTTATGTGTAATTCATGTAATTCCTAACTGAATGTTGGGGTGTTGAAATTTTTAAGTACACAAATAGGTGTGAATTACTTCCCTGCTAGAATTAGAGCATTTCCTTTACTATTCTGTTCCTTTACACTTTATAAAAAATTTTTTTTTTTTAAATTGTCCCCTCCAGGGTTCAAGACATCATTATGGCCTTGGATAAGCCAATGACATTTGGACTGGAATTGTTTATAAATATAGTTAAGAGTTTGAGTTGTGTTTTTTTTTTTTGATTTGGGGAAAAAGTATAATTGTAATTGTATAATTGTACTTTTATATAAAAATTGTGATTTAAAATGTGTTTTGTTTTGTTTTGTTATTATTTTGTTTGTAGGGCTGCACAATTTGGCCAAAAAAAGCAGTTCTATATAATAATAACAATAATATAGAGACACTAAACAAATACAAAATACTTGTATTTGTATTTTTGTCTTTGTGAAAAATGAGTATTTAAGAAAACAACTATAAAATAATAATAATAATAATATTAATAAAAACAACAACAATAATATTATTATTATTATTGTTGTTGTTGTAATTATGATGATTATTATTATTGTTAAATATTAAACAAATAATAAATTATTATTATTATTATTGTGACATTTCAGTGTAACTGGCTTTTACATTTTAACTGACTAACTAAATGTCTATTTTTAGCATTAAGAAAGCCATAAATATTGATACAAAATGTTATTATGGTGGAAAACCACAGGGAGCCCTTTAAACTTTTCTTTTGTTGTCAGCAGCCAGTTTATAAGAGCTTTTCATTACAAGTTTGGGAAGATGGTTGGCGCATGTTGCATTACCAAATGCAATCCAAACTCAGAGCAGATGCAGAAATGAGCAGTTCTTATGGAGCAGCATTAACTCTGAGACACTGAAAACACTGGATCATAAGCTGCTCACGTGTAAATGAACACAGTGCCACGCTTCACTCTGAAACACGTATATTTATTTAATTGAATCACAGCTAATTTAATTTAAACTGATTTAATAATCGCACTAAGCCCTATCACGGTTTCATTTTTGTTTCGATTAACTGTGCCACTCAACATGATACTATGCATTTAAATAAGTCAGTGAACTTTTCTCCCTTTTTCTTAAATTTGAATGTTTATTGCTGTATCAAATCAAATAATCCTCAAGGTTCAGAAACACTCTAAAGCCGTAAACTCGTATGTGTTTTAAGCAGTCTTACATTCCCTGTGGTCTTCAGTTAGTGCAAACATTGGCAGCTTTATTTGCCTGCTTAATTTATGTGAATGCCAGTAGAGGGATTGTTTGCATTCTGGGACTGAAGATAGAGTTATTGATTCCCTTTAAAGCGTGTGAGGGAATCTCAGCCCATTTGTGAGAAATAACACACTTCATGCTGTGGCTCTTGCTTGTAAATAGCTAGTTGTCATTTATTTAAGATTATTACCCAAATACTCAGTTTGTGTTTCTGTCTGCTGGGCAAGGATTGGTTATTTAGGCAGGACGCCATTGCTGAAATCACGTCTGTTTAAAAATATCAAATAACAGAAGTGTTTTATGTGACAACCACACCCCAAATTAATTAAGACAGCTAATTTTTATTTCTTCACATGGTACAGCTGAATGTTGCCTTTAAACATTCCAGCCTGAGGAACACAAGGCTATTTCTGTGGCACTTTGTTCTCGCCTTGAGTTTTATATTGGTTTTGGGAAGATTCTGCAGTGTATTGTGTTTGGTGGCTGCCGAGGATTTTTCCTCATCCAAAAATTCCTTTGTCTTACAGCAAAATGCTCCAACGACTTTGATTACGGTGCCGTTCCAAAGCCTAGTTGGCTGCACAGGCAGCATTTTAAGGCATCATAAGCACACTTCCCACGCAAAGGCTGTTCCAAAGCGTAGGAAGCGTGACTATGCTGACTTCTAAGATACCTTTGGCAACATCACATGTGGAAAAATACATTACAATGACCCCATGTGAGATGGATGACACAGGACAAGTTAATTATAAATATACACTGCCGTTCAAAAGCTTAGGGTTGGTAAGATTTTTTATGTTTTTAAAAACCGTCTTATGCTCTTCGAGGCTTCCTTTTTTGATAAAAAAAAATGCGGTAAAAACAATAATAAATTTGAAATATTATTACAATTTAAAATAACTGATTTTCTATTTAAATATGTTTTCAGATGTAATTTATTCCTGTGAACTTCCAGCATCATTACTCCAGTCTTCAGTGTCACATGATCCTTCAGAAATCATTCTAATATGCTGATTTCTTTTTCTTCGTTTTGCTGCGTAATATTTTTGTGGACATTGTGATATTTTTATTTTTTTTGTAAGGACTTCTTGATGAAAAGAAATTCAAAAGAGCATCGTTTGTTTGAAATAGATTTTTTTTGTCATTGCTTTTGTCACTTTTAATCAATTTTAATGCTTCATTGTTGAATAGAAGTATTCATTTTTTGTCTTTTAAATATTTAAATAATAAATAAATTATACCCCAAACCTTTGAATGGCAGTGTACATAATTCCTTCAGCATCGCATTATTTTCTGTATGTTTTATGGATTTATATGCTTTGTAGAATATGATATTCTTAGCTTAGCCACATGCTAACACCAGTTTCTATTGAATCAGTTGTGTTTTAGGTCATAGATGCTTCCAAAAGCGGTTTTGTTTCAGTTGATGCTTCCTTAGAAGGTGTCTGGCAATGTAGGCAGTAGAAAGCAAGGCAGTTTTGGAGAAGAGCCTGAGCGACTGGAACTTTTCTCCTAACCAAAACGTTTTCACACAATCATGCTATTCATTTTCAAAGCCTGTTAAAGCAAAAACGAGGTAACTCGATCCAAACAAGTTATGCATTCTTTAATAAAAGCCGTCTCACTAATAATTCACATGCGTGGCACTGACATGTAGGCTTCTCGTAAGTCGTCATGAGGTCTCCAGATGGAAGTCCGGTGATCGGATAGGTCATTCCCCAAAAGACTTCAATCCAGTCTGGATGACGGTCAGGATTCCAGAGCGTCACATGGATCCGTTAATATTAAAATGCAATAAAGCTGCTAATGAGCCTCTGGCTCTTACAATTCATTCCTTTTACTCTGCAGTGACTCATTTCTGCATTTTTGAAAGGAGAGCGAAAGAAGCACAGATGCATTATGGGAGCGTTTGTGTGATTTTAATTTTACTTGCTGGTCGATGCGTCTTTGTGGAGCAGTTAGTCACATTAGATTACTTTTTTCCCCCCATCGTTATAAACAAATTTGAAGTCACACTTGCATGGTTGGGTTATTTTTAAAGCGAGGGCAATTACGTCTTGGGTATTTTTTATTGGTAATTTTGAAACGCAGCATTGTTTGAGCATTTTTTGCCCTGTTTACAACGGACTGGTGTCTGAAACTTTATTTCATTATAGCAATAAATTCCAGAACTTTCTAAATATGTTTCCAAAAGTAAATATTTTGGGGCTCCCATGACGTTGGCGCATTTCCAAGCCCTATAATTGCTGGATGCAGTGAGCAATTGCTGAGTGAAGGGGAAAAAAATACTTTTCCTGCACTAATTCCCGCTAATGCAATAAACTGCATTAACACTTAGCATCTACACAAACCGCTCACTTTACATTTGAGCCCAAAGTTCCTCAGTTAAAACTGTTAAAGAACGTATTAAGGAAGCTACTTTGAAAGCTACAAGCTAAGGATGTTTGCTGTTGAAACCGAGGGCACTTTTGGACTTAAAACACACTTAGCACTCTTACTATATTTATTTAACAACTAAAAATGTCCAAGGGCTGACATGTATAGATGTATAACAGAATATTTATGTAATTTGTGTAATTTTCTTTGGAAAATCATGACCACATATTATGAAAGTTGTTTAATAGCGTATGGTGAAAACGACAGTAAAGGAAATGACATTTTAAACAGTTTTGGAATAAAATGTCTGATTCCTTTATCTTGTTTAGGCCAATTTCATACAGTAGCTACCATGGCATACAGTAGCATACATATTTTAATAGAAATGTCCTTACAGAATTTAAGACATTGTTGTGTCCATTGAAAAAAAAAACTTTTTTTTATATTTTATGTTTTATTGATTGGAAATGAAGCGCAAAAAAAAAAAAAAAAAAATTCTGTGAGCGAGTGATATTTACATTAGTTTTTAGTTGTTTTGTATACACATGTCTCGTATTTCATATCAAGCATGCCCTTTGGTACACTGTAAGAAAATACAATTTTTTAGAATAATGGATAGAAAATATCCATTAATGGATATTATATCCATTTTAAAACACTACACAATGCAATTTATCATTTAAAATACAGATTAAAAATCAATACTGAGAATTCCTTCATATTAACACTGTACATTGGACCGTATTTTTACAGATTTTTCTTAACGACACAATTTTTGATAAAAATTCTCTCTTTAATAAAGTTTTGGAACTAAACATTTTTGAATGTTTTTGTTTTTTAATTGTTGTGGGTTCCATATACTATTATTAACTGATAATTATGATGATGTTTTTGATTTTTTTTTCTGTTATTAATACAGGACAGCAGAAATAACACTATGGAAATGGTTAATACACTGTAAAAAGTGATAAGTTGACTTAACTTAAAAAAATTGAGAAAACCCATTGCCTTAAAATTTTTAAGTAAATTATAATTAAAAAAATAAGTTAAGTGAATTGTCAAGTTCACTTAACTTTTTTTTTTTTATTATTATAATTTACTTAATAATTTTAAGGCAACGGGCTTCCTCAATTTTTAAGTTAAGTCAACTTATCACTTTTTACAGTGTATTAACTTCAAAACAGTTCAAAACAATATTATAACAAAATTATGACTTTACAAAAACACATTAAGAAATAAAATAAAATTAAATATGAAAAGATATGATAAATAAAACTGTATTTAACAAATACTCTCAACATTTTCAAATTGTGTTTATTGTCATTTTCACACACTGAAAAAGGAAATTACAGCTTTTTTTCTAACTTTAACCTAAAAGGTTTTGTTTGTGCCTTTGAAATTACTCCTGCTATGCTTAATTAGGCTTATTATTTTACATTTTTAAGCACAAAGTATTATTTTCTGCAAATGTAATTGTTGCAAGTGTAATTGTTTATTTTTATTATTATTTATTCATTGGTTAAGATGTGTGTGTGGATACATTTGTGAATGCATTTTGCAATGTATTTAAAAATCCTGTAAAACAGGGACATTTTTCGGGACAGTTCCTTTTGGGGAAAAAACTCCAAATACCAGGACTGTCCCCAGAAAACGGGGATCTGATCATCCTGTTTTATCAAGTATGTTCATATTTTAAAGAATCCCATTTTTACCCTTGAGCAAGACACTAACATGCAAAATTTATAACAACAAAAAAAGAGAAAATTCTGTCATTATTTACTCATTCGTTGTTCCAAACCAGTTTCAGTCTGAACATCCTCCAAAAATCCTTATGGAAAAACATGAGGGTGAGCAAATAATGACAGAATTTTCAATTTTGGGAGAACTGTTTCTTCGCTCCGGGGGATTATCCTTGTAATAAGTCTCTTTATGTACGAAATCTAAATAAAGAATAAAAACGAAGTAGAGATACAGCGTAACTGGAGAGATTTCCTGTATTCCTCCCCATTCTCTCCATTACCCCCGTTCTGCTTGCTTTTACAGAACACTCTCAATCCAACCATAACTGAAAGCACTCAGGCTGCTCTCTGTTGTGGTTTTCTGTTTACTGAGCTGGAAATTGGTGGGTTTTCTTTTTTCAGCATTACACTGGGAAGCCACAAATGTTTTTTTTTATGGAGAGAGGTCGAACACATTAAGCGTGTTGCAGTGTGTGTGTGTTTGCAACTCATATACTCTCAGATGTAATGACTGTACTTATGTGCACTTCCATATCTCATATCATCAGTGGATATTGACATGAACCGTGAGGGATGCTGTACTTCTGATCTGTGTTTGGAGTGAAACACTGCATTGCATGTTGAATTTAGTGAGTGACCTGCCAGTTATCATCTAGGAAATAAATGCAGTTGTTTTGCAGATTAATCCAATTTTATATTTAATTTCATGCACTGTATTATGTGATGCTTTAATCACTCTCTGGTTTGTGATTCTTCTTCTGCAGCCGTAAAAACGGTGATTGAAGTGCCGATGGGTAGCAGAGGCCTCAGAATCACAGCCAAGGGACCAGACATGATTGGTGAGATTATGCATATTAACTTTACACAACGATCTGTGGTGCTTCAAAGTTTCTGGGTCCTTAACTTGATGTAAAGCTATCATGAATGAAGTCTCGGCTTATTCTGGCAGTTATAAGACTAGTCAGGAATGGTTAAGACTCAAAAGGATTTTCAACATTATCACTATGAATTAATCCAGCTTTCTGACTGAGGCCTTAGAGCGTAGTTATAATAGTGTGTCACAGCGTTTTGAGAATTAGTCAGATGACATATTCAGCTATCAAGGAGTTTTTCCACACTCTCCCAGAGAGATTTTCCACAGTCTGAAAGTTATCTGTATTGGGATGAATCTCTTGGTTTCTCCTGGTTTTATGGATCCTAAAATCAGCTAAAAGGTATTATATAAGGTATTATATCTAGCGTATTATATCTAGCATACAGAAAGTGAAACTGTCACGTGTCGACCCGTCTGAAGTCCTGTCTGTCCTTATATGGTTTAGTTCCTGTTCTCGTTTGTTAATTATCATTCATTGTCCTCACCTGATTTGAATTATGTTGTTTGCTCTTTTGTTCTCTTCCATTTATAAGTCCTCAGTTTTCCCCCTGTATTTGTCTCGTCTTAACGTCATTAAATGGAAAGTGTGTTTATGTTTATTTCGTTCTCCGAGTCTTTTTTTGTTTCAGTTCGCTAAAACCACATGCCCGTGACAGAAACTTATTTATGTATGTATTTATTTATTTACATGGTTAATGAAAGAAGTAGGCTTATATGTATGCAACCATTTATTTATGCTTTTTTATTTTGGGGTGAAATATCACCCAAATGTGTTTTAAATAATCATCTTGATTATATACACTGTAGGATAACTTATTTATATATTTAATGTATATTAACTTTATTTTGATGCAAATACAATACAATTTTTATACAATTTCTATTTATTTATTTATTTTGGGGTGAAATATCGCCCAAATGTGTTTTTGAAAAGCTTTGTGAGATTCATCCACATTTGAGTCATTCTTTATATGGGACTTCATTTTAAATAATTTAGCAAATTATATAAAAATATTATATTTATTTTATAGGATAACTTTAATTTATATTAATGTTGAGTAATATTTACAATAAAGAAATTGTAAAAATGCATTTATTCATTCATTTCTACTTAATATTTATGCAAAATAATATATTTGTTTATTTATTTTTATTTTGAGGATAAATATTGCCCAAATGTTTTTTTTTAATGTCTTTGTGACATTCTTCCACATTTGAGCAGTTCTTTATTTAGGAATATATTGTATTTGATTATATGTGACCCTGGACGACAAAACCAGTCTTAAGTGTCAATTTTTCGAAATTGAGATTTATGCATCACATGAAAGCTGAATAAATAAGCTTTCCATTGATGGTTTGTTAGGATCGGGCAATATTTGGCTGAGATACAACTATTTGAAAATCTGGAATCTGTGGGTGCAAAAAAATCTAAATATTGAGAAAATCGCCTTTAAAGTTGTCCAAATGAAGTTCTTAGCAATGCATGTTACTAATCAAAAATTAAGTTTTGATACATTTACGTTAAGAAATTTACTAAATATCTTCATGGAACATGATCTATACTTAATATGCTAATAATTTTTGGCATAAAAGAAAAATCGATAATTTTGACCCATACAATGTGTTTTTGGCTATTGCTACAAATATACCCCAGCAACTTAAGACTGGTTTTGTGGTCCAGGGTCACATATAGGATGTGGAATTGTGGAAATTTTACAGGAATTTTTCTTGATTGTTTGGAATAGCTTTCACTGCATATTTACACAAAATCAACCTTCAATGAAAGTCTGACCTCTCACACTGTCATTTCAGTTACCTTGAGTATTTTCCCCACGTTTTTCCCCTAACTTTTGGGGTTTTTCAATTTGTAACATCTTTGCTCCTCTCAGGAAGTTGTCACAGGCCATCAGAAGCATCTAAGACTGACTTTCCAAAGAGCTCTTCCAACTTCTGCAATATAGTCTGAATTTTACAATACTTCCACAGTGACACGGCCAAACTGTATTTGACACGGTCGCCTGGTGTAGTAGCACAGTGTGGGAATGCATATGGATTTTATATCTATATCTAGCCTGAAAGACCAAAAAAAATGGATTTCCTATTACCTGAGTGGGACTGGCAAATGCTAAGAGGTTTGAGGGAACTTTAGGATAGAGCAGAAGAATGAAGTGTTCATGCAGGCTAATTTGTGGTGGCTGAGAGCCCGGTACGATGGAGACGGGGCCAGTAATCTTGCAGACTTCCATAACGGACACACAGAGTATGCTGAGGTCCAATCCCAGTGATCCGTTCCACATCCGACGGACCCACACTCACACATGTACACACTTCCGTTCTGTGGAAAACCACTATTTTCCCTGTACACACACTGATATCTAAACCCTTTAACCTGTGCATAACTCCTTTTTAGTTGCAAACTAGACATCCATCAAGAACTACAGGGCATTTAGTGGATGTTTGACTTGTCAGATGTTTTAAAAATGGGGTTTGAGTGACCTGAAGATTACTTGCACCAATCAACTATCCCAAAGCTCAAGTAATGAATTAGGCATTTTTTTCTTCCATATATAAAATACTTTAAAAGACTAGAAAAATGAAGAAAACAAATATAATCCCATATCTAACAGCCAGGTTTATGAACTTGCCCTATAGATTTGTTCTTTGGGATGTTTTAGATATTATAGCTCTTTTATAATGTTCCAAATAATTGCCATTGTTTATTGTTTTTCAATCCATAAAATATCAAATCGCCATCCGTTGTTGAAAATATTCAATGTGATCTTAACAATTTCAGATATAAATAAATGTCTTTCCGTTGTTTGCAAATTGATACACTGTTTTGGAAATAATTGCGGGTCCTTCATGTAAATAGAGCAAGAGAACAACATGTGTTAGCGGTAAGGGAAAATCAAACAACTGGTCAAAGCGGCTAGCGGCAGCTGAATATAATTATGCCTTTTTTCAAAACAGCTCGCAAAAGAGATTCAATTCCCACGTTGTCATTCTGCTCTTCTTGAGGGCGTCTTGTGATAAAAATTGGCAGTTAACATTTATTCGCTCAGACAAACAGATTGGATGATGATTTTTCTGTGATGTGGCAGCTTACAGATTAGAATGGCTGGGTTGAGAACTTTAGTGAGAGATCCAAAGATTAAAACAAGGATTTTAACTTTTAGTTTTTGTTTTACTTTATTTCAAAGTTGGACATAAAGTTCTTGTGAAATGCAGTTTGCAAACAAGAAAAAAAAAAGAAGAAAGAAAAGCTTCAGGGTGGACATTTATTGGATCAAAGTAGGCATTGCATACCAAAATGGAGGCGGATGGATGGATTGATGGATTAATGGATGGATGGACTGATGATACATACTATAAATGAATGGATGGGTGGGTGGATGGACACATACGATGGATGGATTTATGGATGATACATACTATGGATGGATAGATATGATGGATGGATAGATATGATGGATGGATAGATGGATGGATGGATGGATGGATGGATGGATGGATGGATGGGTGGATGGATACACTGTGGATGGATGGATGAATGGATACATATGATGGATAATAGGATGGATGGACATACAGTGAGGAAAATAAGTATTTGAACACCCTGCTATTTTGCAAGTTCTCCCACTTAGAAATCATGGAGGGGTCTGAAATTGTCATCGTAGGTGCATGTCCACTGTGAGAGACATAATCTAAAAAAAAAAATCCAGAAATCACAATGTATGATTTTTTAACTATTTATTTGTATGATACAGCTGCAAATAAGTATTTGAACACCTGTCTATCAGCTAGAATTCTGACCCTCAAAGACCTGTTAGTCTGCCTTTAAAATGTCCACCTCCACTCCATTTATTATCCTAAATTAGATGCACCTGTTTGAGGTCGTTAGCTGCATAAAGACACCTGTCCACCCCATACAATCAGTAAGAATCCAACTACTAACATGGCCAAGACCAAAGAGCTGTCCAAAGACACTAGAGACAAAATTGTACACCTCCACAAGGCTGGAAAGGGCTACGGGAAATTGCCAAGCAGCTTGGTGAAAAAGGTCCACTGTTGGAGCAATCATTAGAAAATGGAAGAAGCTAAACATGACTGTCAATCTCCTCGGACTGGGGCTCCATGCAAGATCTCACCTCGTGGGGTCTCAATGATCCTAAGAAAGGTGAGAAATCAGCCCAGAACTACACGGGAGGAGCTGGTCAATGACCTGAAAAGAGCTGGGACCACCGCTTCCAAGGTTACTGTTGGTAATACACTAAGACGTCATGGTTTGAAATCATGCATGGCACGGAAGGTTCCCCTGCTTAAACCAGCACATGTCCAGGCCCGACTTAAGTTTGCCAATGACCATTTGGATGATCCAGAGGAGTCATGGGAGAAAGTCATGTGGTCAGATGAGACCAAAATAGAACTTTTGGTCATAATTCCACTAAACGTGTTTGGAGGAAGAAGAATGATGAGTACCATCCCAAGAACACCATCCCTACTGTGAAGCATGGGGTGGTAGCATCATGCTTTGGGGTGTTTTTCTGCACATGGGACAGGGCGACTGCACTGTATTAAGGAGAGGATGACCGGGGCCATGTATTGCGAGATTTTGGGGAACAACCTCCTTCCCTCAGTTAGAGCATTGAAGATGGGTCGAGGCTGGGTCTTCCAACATGACAATGACCCGAAGCACACAGCCAGGATAACCAAGGAGTGGCTCTGTAAGAAGCATATCAAGGTTCTGGCGTGGCCTAGCCAGTCTCAGACCTAAACCCAATAGAGAATCTTTGGAGGAGCTCAAACTCCGTGTTTCTCAGCGACAGGCCAGAAACCTGACTGATCTAGAGAAGATCTGTGTGGAGGTGGGCCAAAATCCCTCCTGCAGTGTGTGCAAACCTGGTGAAAAACTACAGGAAAGCGTTTGACCTCTGTAATTGCAAACAAAGGCTACTGTACCAAATATTAACATTGATTTTCTCAGGTGTTCAAATACTTATTTGCAGCTGTATCATACAAATAAATAGTTAAAAATCATACATTGTGATTTCTGGATTTTTTTTAGATTATGTCTCTCACAGTGGACATGCACCTACGATGACAATTTCAGACCCCTCCATGATTTCTAAGTGGGAGAACTTGCAAAATAGCAGGGTGTTCAAATACTTATTTTCCTCACTGTATATATACCCTACAGTGGATGGATGGATAGATGGATGCATACGATGGATGGATGGGTGGATGGATATATAATATGGATGGATGGAAACATGATGGGTGATAGGATGGATGGACACATACAATGGATAGATGGATACTATGGATGGGTGGATAGATACATACTATGAATGGATGGATATAATGGATGATAGAATGGATAGATATATATGATGGATGGATACTGTGCATAGATGGATGGATGGATGTGACTATTTTTAGACTGAAGAAGCAATATGATTTATTATTCTACCATATTTCTTGTCCTCTTTCAACTCTACTTATCTACAACTCTACAATCTGGCAAAATGACCAAAAATAATTTTAGTAATTGGGTCAAAGTGTAACTTCATTAACTGAAAAGACCTTCATATGTGGGATAAAAAAAGTACATTTTATTTTTTTAAAGAGTTGTAGGCAATTTCATCTGTTCATCGTCTGCCAGACAACCACACAGCCTCCATCTAAATCCCAACCCTCCAAACACAGGTCAGCCAATCCTAACATGCAGAGTGATTGACAGGTAGACAGTCTTACAGTTTAGAGTAAAGAGTGAACCGTTCCACTGTCAGTTAGCACTGCTTCAGTGGCAGGTGTGCTTTCTCAGGACACCTGTTACAGCAATATCTGTCAGGTAGTAGCACAATTTTATTTGTGGTAATCACACAAAATCACTCATAAAACCTTAAATGTCGTATTTCAGTGATTGAAGCTCATGCACCAAACAGCAGGAGAGAAGAGGTGGTGTTCAGCTCTTCAGGTTCTCACGCTCTGGGTAACAACACGGTGGAGTACCAGAGAGGAGCAGACAGACAGACCCTCCGTTGCTACGGACCGCTGTCTGCAGACTTCACTATAAAGGTAGGTAATGAAAGCCAAATGGCAGATTTATCTGCATGTGATATTAGAAAGCTGCTGGAACTCTTAGCCAGCAATAGTCATTTTGATGTATAGATACCTTCTCTTCTGTTGGAGCTTCCAACTGAACCCGTGAGTCATCTAATTGAAGTACCTCCTAAATTTTTAAAGGGCTAGTTTAACCAAACATGAAACATTTAGGAAAAAATGAATTATTTACTCATTCAAACCTCCATTATTTTCCTTTTTCCCCCATAACATACAAACAAGATGTGATGCACTTCTTTTCCACAGAACAAAAGTGAACAGCTGCTTTGTAAGACAAAACAAGGAGATTGGAGAATGTTTTTATTTATTTATTTTTAAATTCCAGTTTTATTATATATAATAATTATAATGTTATGTATATGGTCTAATTTATATTATTGTAATGTTAATAATCAGTATTGGGTGAAATGCATTACTAAGGGTTTACTCCTAATTTTTCTGTAATGTAATTTCTGTTAACTCTGATGTAATTGCTTTAAATACCGTGTAGACTATAGAACAAGTTTATATAAAACAATAGTGTATTTAACATCTAATGTTAAAATCTGTGTTTTTAATAGGCCTACTTAGTGCTTTTAAAAACTTCAAGAATAAGTTATGCAATTTTATATTAATTATTTAAAATAATTAAAAGAGCAGTTTCATGTCTGCTTGTATTGTTAAACTGGTCGAGGTTGATATGGGATTTAGAAAGTAATCATATTTGATACATCAAGCTATTATGGCTCATATACAATAATATAGATGATTATGAAGCTCCTACCTTTTATAACAGTAAAGAAGGCTACTGTACTTACATAAAATGCAATGATATGTCTTAGTAAGATGATATTTAAATGCTTAGTTTTAATATCAAATCTCTGTAGTTTATATTGTTGGGATAAAACATATAATGCAGTGCACTGACAATTGAGAGATAAACAAATAAACATTCCTCCGAAGCCTGATGGATCGTATTTGATACTTACATTTACATGATTTTACATGAAGTTGCTTCAGTCCAGTAAGTGTTCATCTTGAAATATTACTAACAATATAAAAGTTATTCTTATGTTCGCTTTATAAAAATCATTGAAGATTTTACAGCAAAAGAACCACAACCTGAAGGTAAACATTTTTATAATTGCTCTAAAAGGCCTTTTACTTGCAGAAAAAAGTATAAACTATCAATCAGCAGATTTGGCATAGTCATATAATTCTCACAAACCATCATAATTCTGTAGTGTTTTTATATGTATTGAATACTAATGATTGTGAAAGTTTCATGCGAACTCAGTTTGAAGCTTCATGGTGAGTTTAAAGCGGCAGAGAGAATCAGTGTTTACTCTTCATGTGAAACTGTAAACACAGAACAATGTGATTGAAATCATGTTAGACTTTCTCATCTCATGACCTAAAGATTCTTGATTAGTCTTGACACTACGGCTTACAGTAATTGAACATGAACATTGAACATTACTCTGGTTAATTGCAGCAGCACGCAAACAGTATTTAACTAATCATCACAGCTCCAGAAATCAAGACTAGAGGATATTCAGTGGCAGGTGTGCTTTCTCAGGACACCTGTTACAGCAATATCTGTCAGGTAGTAGCACAATTTTATTTGTGGTAATCACACAAAATCACTCATAAAACCTTAAATGTCGTATTTCAGTGATTGAAGCTCATGCACCAAACAGCAGGAGAGAAGAGGTGGTGTTCAGCTCTTCAGGTTCTCACGCCTGGGTAACAACACGGTGGAGTACCAGAGGAGCAGACAGACAGACCCTCCGTTGCTACGGACCGCTGTCTGCAGACTTCACTATAAAGGTAGGTAATGAAAGCCAAATGGCAGATTTATCTGCATGTGATATTAGAAAGCTGCTGGAACTCTTAGCCAGCAATAGTCATTTTGATGTATAGATACCTTCTCTTCTGTTGGAGCTTCCAACTGAACCCGTGAGTCATCTAATTGAAGTACCTCCTAAATTTTTAAAGGGCTAGTTTAACCAAACATGAAACATTTAGGAAAAAATGAATTATTTACTCATTCAAACCTCCATTATTTTCCTTTTCCCCCATAACATACAAACAAGATGTGATGCACTTCTTTTCCACAGAACAAAAGTGAACAGCTGCTTTGTAAGACAAAACAAGGAGATTGGAGAATGTTTTTATTTATTTATTTTTAAATTCCAGTTTTTATTATATATAATAATTATAATGTTATGTATATGGTCTAATTTATATTATTGTAATGTTAATAATCAGTATTGGGTGAAATGCATTACTAAGGGTTTACTCCTAATTTTTCTGTAATGTAATTTCTGTTAACTCTGATGTAATTGCTTTAAATACCGTGTAGACTATAGAACAAGTTTATATAAAACAATAGTGTATTTAACATCTAATGTTAAAATCTGTGTTTTTAATAGGCCTACTTAGTGCTTTTAAAAACTTCAAGAATAAGTTATGCAATTTTATATTAATTATTTAAAATAATTAAAAGAGCAGTTTCATGTCTGCTTGTATTGTTAAACTGGTCGAGGTTGATATGGGATTTAGAAAGTAATCATATTTGATACATCAAGCTATTATGGCTCATATACAATAATATAGATGATTATGAAGCTCCTACCTTTTATAACAGTAAAGAAGGCTACTGTACTTACATAAAATGCAATGATATGTCTTAGTAAGATGATATTTAAATGCTTAGTTTTAATATCAAATCTCTGTAGTTTATATTGTTGGGATAAAACATATAATGCAGTGCACTGACAATTGAGAGATAAACAAATAAACATTCCTCCGAAGCCTGATGGATCGTATTTGATACTTACATTTACATGATTTTACATGAAGTTGCTTCAGTCCAGTAAGTGTTCATCTTGAAATATTACTAACAATATAAAAGTTATTCTTATGTTCGCTTTATAAAAATCATTGAAGATTTTACAGCAAAAAGAACCACAACCTGAAGGTAAACATTTTTATAATTGCTCTAAAAGGCCTTTTACTTGCAGAAAAAAAGTATAAACTATCAATCAGCAGATTTGGCATAGTCATATAATTCTCACAAACCATCATAATTCTGTAGTGTTTTTATATGTATTGAATACTAATGATTGTGAAAGTTTCATGCGAACTCAGTTTGAAGCTTCATGGTGAGTTTAAAGCGGCAGAGAGAATCAGTGTTTACTCTTCATGTGAAACTGTAAACACAGAACAATGTGATTGAAATCATGTTAGACTTTCTCATCTCATGACCTAAAGATTCTTGATTAGTCTTGACACTACGGCTTACAGTAATTGAACATGAACATTGAACATTACTCTGGTTAATTGCAGCAGCACGCAAACAGTATTTAACTAATCATCACAGCTCCAGAAATCAAGACTAGAGGATATTCAGTGGCAGATGATGCATGCTGTGTTTTCTGTGGAAATCATGACACGAGTTGGACTGTGGCCCCTTGAGTAAATTTGCTGCTTATTATACATGTCAAAATCATTTGGTTTTTAAAAATTAATGGGCTTTTATCTGATAACGCTTCTCATTTTTTTGTGATGTGATTATGAATTGGACTATTAAAAGTAAACGATCAGACACGTTATAAGTGAATTTGGGTTCTCCTCAGGTGAAGTACGCCGGCCCTAAAGACACAGTGATGCAGTTCTTGTTTTACCAGCCCATCCGCTACCAGTGGAGGGAAACTGACTTCTTCCCCTGCTCCGTCACCTGTGGAGGGGGTGAGTGATGAATTGATTAGATATAGCCATTTGTAATCATTCCCATTGATTTGAATGCTTTGAATTCACTAAAGACACTCGTTCGGCATACCTATTAAACAAAACTTTAAAATTTGGGATATTACTGTCCGATACCGATAAGCCAAGATTTATTTTCAGATTATGGCTGATAACTGATTGCAAAATTTAAAATACTTCACTATTTTGTCTAAATAAATGAAAAATAAAACACTTAAAACTGAAATCAATCATTTTGAATGAGAAAAGCGAATTCAGTCTTCACAAAATGTATTGATATTTATTTGCTAAACATTATATGTAACAGAGTTGTTAGTGTTTTTAAAAATTAACTGTTAGATGAGGGCAAATATATAATATAAATGTTAAAATAGCGGAAATTAACTGTACAATTAAATATTCAATTGATATCATTTGAAATATATCCAGTATCAAGCAATATTAATACCGATAAATTTAAAAATCTAATATCTCACATTGGCAGATCATTGATTTGAAACCCATATATCATGGGTTAATATGATTCATGCATGCATTATCATACATACTATTTAAAATGCTGCCTTGTCATAAATTATAACTGTTTTTAGATTCTGAAAGTTGTTGGATGTGTCTTTGGGTAATATTAATTCATGATAAGCTGACTGTTAGTTTTGATGCTTGGTGTACTTTGTTTCTTCCCTGAAGGTTATTAGCTTTAAATGTAAAAACAAGTAAAATTAGCAAGTACAAATAAATATTCAATATCTGCTGATTTATTTCCAGCTGATATACTGTATATCAACCAATGCCAATACAGATAAAAAATTTAAAAAAAGGCTCTAATATTGTCAGATAATTGATTTGGTAACTGTCATGCATTAATATATGATACATGCATGCATTACCATGCATAATACTTAAAATGCTGCCTGTGTACAGTAGGGTCCATTTGTCATAAGCAGTACATTTTTAGGTTCTGAAAGTTGTTGGACACATTTTTGTCTAATATTGATTTCTGATAAACATTTGACTATTAGTTTTGATTCTCAGTGGTGCTTTGTGTCGTCCCTGAAGGTTATCAGCTGAATTCGGCTGATTGCATGGACATTCGTTACAACAAATCAGTTGCGGAGCACCTTTGCCACAGCTTCCCAGAGAACACCAAACCCACACCCAAACTCAAGGAGTGCAACATGGATCCCTGCCTCGAAAGGCTGGTTCTGTCTTATCGACCCTCCATGACTAAACACAATGAGCGAAGAATGAATCTCAATAAACCAGAGCATGTCTGTGCATGAGACTTCCTGTGCATCAGCATATGATTGTGTGGATAATGGCTTGAAGGGCTAATGGTGTTTGTTTCTCTGCAGTGATGGCTTCAAGGAAGTGATGCCCTACGACCAGTACCAGCCTCTACCACGGTATGAAGTTATTTACTGTACAGCACACTTACTGCTCGCATGCTGTTGGAGATCACTGATCCTCACTGACAGAATTCATCAGGACCAACTTTTGAATGTTAGTTTGACAAGTCTGAAAGCTTAAAGGCTCTAAGGAAGTAGTTTTAATGCTGGATAGTTTCAAGAAAGATTTAAACTTCTATATATATAAAAGTAATACTTTGATATGTTATCATTAAAGGTTTGGGCTCAGTAAGACTTTATACTTTACTAAATGAATAATTTAATGCTTTTATTCATCAAAGAGACATTAAATAGATCAAAAGTGACAGTAATATATATATATATATATATATATATATATATATGCTCATATGCTACTATAATATATTATTTATTAAGTAACAAAAAAATTTATGGTTTTAGTTTTACTTAACTATAATAACTATAACTATACTTTACTTAACTATAATGACTATAATTAATAAGACACGTATAATGTTACAAAAGATTTATGTTTCAAATAAATGCTGTTCTTTTAAAAATTCTATTTGTCAAAGAATCCTGGAGAAGGAAAAAAAACACTTAAACTAATTATAAGTGTCAGTAAAGCACAATTGTTTTCAAGATTAAGAATAAGAAGAAATGTTTCTAGAGCAGCAAATCAGCATATTAGATTTGTTTCTGAAGAATCATGTGACACTGAAATTTCAGCTTTGCATCACAGAAATGAATTACATTTGAATATATTAAAATAGAAAACAGTTATTTGAAATTAAAATAATATTTCACAATTTTACTGTTTTTACTGAAATAGATCGGCTTGTTGATGCCTTTACATTATAACATTTCATAACATAAAGTTAATACTTTTCTAGATTACTAAGATATATAAGTTATACATACTTATATATAGTATGTATATACTATACAGTTGTATATACTACTTATCTACTAAATATGCCTTGTGTAATATTGGTGCAGGTGGGAGCAGAACCCGTGGACGTCGTGTTCGGTGTCGTGTGGAGGAGGCTCTCAGGAGAGAAGCGTGGTGTGTCGAGGAGGACATCCACGGGCAGATCGTGCAGGTGGAGGAGTGGAAGTGCACACACTCCCCTCGACCAATCAGCAAACAGAGCTGCAACACCTTTGAGTGTCCGCAGTGGATGGCCATGGAGTGGTCTCAGGTGAGTGACCTTTACTGACCTCTTCTTCCATTTCTGATCACCATTGACCATCTATAGCTCTGTTCTACAAACTAATGAATTGATTCTGTGCCCTAAACCAAATAAAACCACATACGTGACTGAATTGAAACACTGTTCATGGGCAGCATCTCTGTTCATGATGAACTGATTTAATACTCACATTAAATTTTTGTTTTGTTTTGTTTTGTTTGAAATAAATTAATATAATACAGCAAAGGCATCTTTAATTAAAAGTGACATTATAGATAGTTATTTGGATATAATTATTTTGGGATCACTGAGATGCTACTTTTCGTTTTTATTAATGTTTTGAATTGTTTTTCTTTTTCATTTTAATTTTAGTTAAAGTTAAAGTTTTAGTAATTTTATTGTGTGTCATTTTTAATAAGAAATAAGCACCAAATCAGTGTATTAGAATGATTTCTGAATATTAGATATTATCTAATAAAAATATCTAATATATAATATGTAAGGGATAATCAACGGCTAGCTGTGCATTAAACGATTTGAATGCACGACGTGGAGGCGAAGAACCACCCGATGCGCAGCAGAAAAAAGAGACTTCTTTCAAAGTAATTAAAAAAAAAAAAATTATTTTCACTTATTTTTCACTTAATTCTTGGCGTAAATAGGCACATTTTAATTAAATGTAAATGTGTAGTGCTTTCACAGTACATATTGCCTATAATATGATCACTTATCAGCATGCCTGAACTGCTCCACACTCTCAGAAATATAGGTACAAAAGCTGTCACTGGGGCGGTACCTTTTCAAAAGGTACACTTTTGTACCTATTAGGTTCAAATATGTACATTTTAAGCACTAATATGTACCTTTAAGGTACCAAAATGGACCCTTTAGGTACAAACCTTTTGAAAAAGTACCGCCCCAGTGACAGCTTTTGTACCTTTATTTCTGAGAGTGCATGTCTTTGTTTGTGTTTTTGTATCTGTGTTATCCAGTGCACGGTCACCTGCGGCCCAGGTTTGCGGTACAGAGTGGTGCTGTGTGTGGATCACAGTGGACAACATACTGGCGGCTGCAATCCTCACCTCAAACCCCATATCAAAGAGGACTGCCTTGTCCCCGTCGCCTGCCACAAACCACGAGGTACAAACAACAAAATCCACAATCGAGTGAGCTACTCTGCTGACTACTGTCTACATAAGTCAGCATCCTCACTGAAATATAACCTTATACACTATGTGGATTTGAAGCAGGAACTGCACATGTGAAATTATTTATTTCCGACTATTTCTGGTGTTAGCGTGTTGCTAAGCTAACGACATAATGCTCTAATACAGCTGTTTTCAACTGTTCTGACACCAAGGTCCGGCCCCTCATTGTCAAAGACAATATTTGAAGGCCCTTAAAAATAATTTGTAATATTTCTGCTGTAATGACAAAACTGCTTATTTTCAAACTTTTTATTTAAAGAAACTAGAGTGGCCATTTAAATGAGTGTAAATAAATAGTTAAATAACCAATTATTTATAATAATGATATTTAATTAAAATGATTACAATTAATAATTTTAAATATTTCTAATTATTTCATAATTACATAATTCCAGAAGTTGAATTATTTTATTTTATTTTATTTTATTTTATTTTATTTTATTTTATTTTATTTTATTTTATTTTATTTTATTTTATTTTATTTTATTTTATTTTATTTTATTTTATTAAATAAATAGCAATATAAATATAAATAGTATATTTAAAGACTCTAAAAAGACTCTAAAAACCCTTGGTTTAAAAATGACAGTTGTTGAGGGAACAAATTAAAATATGAAATATTTCTCTGACATTTTTCATTGACCTTGTCACAATGCCTTCTAGGATAGCCTTTTATCCTTTTATATTTCTTGGTGAAATGTACATTCAGTGCTGACTTCTTTCTCTCGTAAGTTCCTTTGGTTTTTTGACAAATCAAACAATGCAATACTGTAATTCATCGTAGCTGGTTAGTTTCGTTCAAGGCTTTGAACTCTTTATGGAAGAATTTTCTGAAATGAATCAGAGAAAATAAATGGGAAATAAATCTGGAGCCAAGGCCGCTGATAAAGTGAGCAGTAACTGCTGAGCTTCGTTCATCTACTAATAAAAACTAACGTTAAAACATTGATATGATTAACATGCTGTTAGAACCTATTTGTTTCAGGGAAGCATTTAAAGTCTCTGTACCAAAACCTAGTAATAAAATTACACTGCCCTTTAAGGAACCCCATTTTGCAGCATTGCGTGTATCTATTACAGAGAATATAATGATAATGTGCACTAAAAAAATCCATCCGAGACAGTGAACCGCAGGAAAGAAACATTTATCATTTATGTAATTTGTATTTGAGTGAGGTACAGAATTGCTGACTGCATAGAGTCTGTGTAGAGTCTTCATCTCAGTGTAGGATGTTGCCTATGTAGGCAGCAGGGAAGCTCACTAGACTTTGGAACACAGCCAAAGCGGACTCCATTAGGGAACAGTCAGAGCCTACAGCTGTCAGACGGGAGAGAGGAGTGTGCTGCAGACAAGCTCATGAAATAATGTGTGATGTGAATATGAAATGCTCCATAAGTGCAGACAGACACCGTGAGCTCATGGAGAGTCAGTCACGGTGTGTTTTAGAGCTCTTTCTTGCTGTGGAGTTAATTAATACCTGAGACTTCTCCATGTCTGTCACTTTATTTTCCTGTCAGGTCCCTGTTACTTCTGACATTTTTTCTTCCAGTGTTTTTCCGCAGGAGAAAACGTGAGAATGAAATCTCTTTTGAAATCTCATTATGATCTCTGTTGTTTTCCTTTGCCCCAGTGTATTAGAATGATTTCTGAATATTAGATATTATCTAATAAAAATATCTAATATATAATATGTAAGGGATAATCAACGGCTAGCTGTGCATTAAACGATTTGAATGCACGACGTGGAGGCGAAGAACCACCCCATGCGCAGCAGAAAAAAGAGACTTCTTTCAAAGTAATTAAAAAAAAAAAAATTATTTTCACTTATTTTTCACTTAATTCTTGGCGTAAATAGGCACATTTTAATTAAATGTAAATGTGTAGTGCTTTCACAGTACATATTGCCTATAATATGATCACTTATCAGCATGCCTGAACTGCTCCACACTCTCAGAAATATAGGTACAAAAGCTGTCACTGGGGCGGTACCTTTTCAAAAGGTACACTTTTGTACCTATTAGGTTCAAATATGTACATTTTAAGCACTAATATGTACCTTTAAGGTACCAAAATGGACCCTTTAGGTACAAACCTTTTGAAAAAGTACCGCCCCAGTGACAGCTTTTGTACCTTTATTTCTGAGAGTGCATGTCTTTGTTTGTGTTTTTGTATCTGTGTTATCCAGTGCACGGTCACCTGCGGCCCAGGTTTGCGGTACAGAGTGGTGCTGTGTGTGGATCACAGTGGACAACATACTGGCGGCTGCAATCCTCACCTCAAACCCCATATCAAAGAGGACTGCCTTGTCCCCGTCGCCTGCCACAAACCACGAGGTACAAACAACAAAATCCACAATCGAGTGAGCTACTCTGCTGACTACTGTCTACATAAGTCAGCATCCTCACTGAAATATAACCTTATACACTATGTGGATTTGAAGCAGGAACTGCACATGTGAAATTATTTATTTCCGACTATTTCTGGTGTTAGCGTGTTGCTAAGCTAACGACATAATGCTCTAATACAGCTGTTTTCAACTGTTCTGACACCAAGGTCCGGCCCCTCATTGTCAAAGACAATATTTGAAGGCCCTTAAAAATAATTTGTAATATTTCTGCTGTAATGACAAAACTGCTTATTTTCAAACTTTTTATTTAAAGAAACTAGAGTGGCCATTTAAATGAGTGTAAATAAATAGTTAAATAACCAATTATTTATAATAATGATATTTAATTAAAATGATTACAATTAATAATTTTAAATATTTCTAATTATTTCATAATTACATAATTCCAGAAGTTGAATTATTTTATTTTATTTTATTTTATTTTATTTTATTTTATTTTATTTTATTTTATTTTATTTTATTTTATTTTATTTTATTTTATTTTATTTTATTTTATTTTATTTTATTTTATTTTATTTTATTTTATTTTATTTTATTTTATTTTATTTTATTTTATTAAATAAATAGCAATATAAATATAAATAGTATATTTAAAGACTCTAAAAGACTCTAAAACCCTTGGTTTAAAAATGACAGTTGTTGAGGGAACAAATTAAAATATGAAATATTTCTCTGACATTTTCATTGACCTTGTCACAATGCCTTCTAGGATAGCCTTTTATCCTTTTATATTTCTTGGTGAAATGTACATTCAGTGCTGACTTCTTTCTCTCGTAAGTTCCTTTGGTTTTTGACAAATCAAACAATGCAATACTGTAATTCATCGTAGTTGGTTAGTTTCGTTCAAGGCTTTGAACTCTTTATGGAAGAATTTTCTGAAATGAATCAGAGAAAATAAATGGGAAATAAATCTGGAGCCAAGGCCGCTGATAAAGTGAGCAGTAACTGCTGAGCTTCGTTCATCTACTAATAAAACTAACGTTAAAACATTGATATGATTAACATGCTGTTAGAACCTATTTGTTTCAGGGAAGCATTTAAAGTCTCTGTACCAAAACCTAGTAATAAAATTACACTGCCCTTTAAGGAACCCCATTTTGCAGCATTGCGTGTATCTATTACAGAGAATATAATGATAATGTGCACTAAAAAAATCCATCCGAGACAGTGAACCGCAGGAAAGAAACATTTATCATTTATGTAATTTGTATTTGAGTGAGGTACAGAATTGCTGACTGCATAGAGTCTGTGTAGAGTCTTCATCTCAGTGTAGGATGTTGCCTATGTAGGCAGCAGGGAAGCTCACTAGACTTTGGAACACAGCCAAAGCGGACTCCATTAGGGAACAGTCAGAGCCTACAGCTGTCAGACGGGAGAGAGGAGTGTGTGCTGCAGACAAGCTCATGAAATAATGTGTGATGTGAATATGAAATGCTCCATAAGTGCAGACAGACACCGTGAGCTCATGGAGAGTCAGTCACGGTGTGTTTTAGAGCTCTTTCTTGCTGTGGAGTTAATTAATACCTGAGACTTCTCCATGTCTGTCACTTTATTTTCCTGTCAGGTCCCTGTTACTTCTGACATTTTTTCTTCCAGTGTTTTTCCCGCAGGAGAAAACGTGAGAATGAAATCTCTTTTGAAATCTCATTATGATCTCTGTTGTTTTCCTTTGCCCCAGTGAAGTAAAGTAAAATTAGTCAATAACTACAGTTCACTTCTTCATATCAGAAATTAATTAAACAAGAGGCTGTAAATAAATAAAAATAATTAAAATGTCTTTAGAAAGAGTACAGAGCTATTAGAATGTTAATGCAATTGTTGATTTTGAATAATGAATTCTGAAAGCCTAAATTAATTGTGATTTATTTTATTATTATTATTGAATGGATTTATGGCTATGAATGTGTTTGTATTATTTATGTGACAAGATGTTAAAACAAATTAATTCAACAAGTGGTTCAGTATGAGTTTGGATATATATATATATGCTCATATGCTACTATAATATATTATTTATTAAGTAACAAAAAATTTATGGTTTTAGTTTTACTTAACTATAATGACTATAATTAATAAGACACGTATAATGTTACAAAAGATTTATGTTTCAAATAAATGCTGTTCTTTTAAAAATTCTATTTGTCAAAGAATCCTGGAGAAGGAAAAAAAACACTTAAACTAATTATAAGTGTCAGTAAAGCACAATTGTTTTCAAGATTAAGAATAAGAAGAAATGTTTCTAGAGCAGCAAATCAGCATATTAGATTTGTTTCTGAAGAATCATGTGACACTGAAATTTCAGCTTTGCATCACAGAAATGAATTACATTTGAATATATTAAAATAGAAAACAGTTATTTGAAATTAAAATAATATTTCACAATTTTACTGTTTTTACTGAAATAGATCGGCTTGTTGATGCCTTTACATTATAACATTTCATAACATAAAGTTAATACTTTTCTAGATTACTAAGATATATAAGTTATACATACTTATATACAGTTGTATATACTACTTATCTACTAAATATGCCTTGTGTAATATTGGTGCAGGTGGGAGCAGAACCCGTGGACGTCGTGTTCGGTGTCGTGTGGAGGAGGCTCTCAGGAGAGAAGCGTGGTGTGTGTCGAGGAGGACATCCACGGGCAGATCGTGCAGGTGGAGGAGTGGAAGTGCACACACTCCCCTCGACCAATCAGCAAACAGAGCTGCAACACCTTTGAGTGTCCGCAGTGGATGGCCATGGAGTGGTCTCAGGTGAGTGACCTTTACTGACCTCTTCTTCCATTTCTGATCACCATTGACCATCTATAGCTCTGTTCTACAAACTAATGAATTGATTCTGTGCCCTAAACCAAATAAAACCACATACGTGACTGAATTGAAACACTGTTCATGGGCAGCATCTCTGTTCATGATGAACTGATTTAATACTCACATTTAATTTTTGTTTTGTTTTGTTTGAAATAAATTAATATAATTAAAATGTCTTTAGAAAGAGTACAGAGCTATTAGAATGTTAATGCAATTGTTGATTTTGAATAATGAATTCTGAAAGCCTAAATTAATTGTGATTTATTTTATTATTATTATTGAATGGATTTATGGCTATGAATGTGTTTGTATTATTTATGTGACAAGATGTTAAAACAAATTAATTCAACAAGTGGTTCAGTATGAGTTTGGATATATATATATACAGTGAGGAAAATAAGTATTTGAACACCCTGCTATTTTGCAAGTTCTCCCACTTAGAAATCATGGAGGGGTCTGAAATTGTCATCGTAGGTGCATGTCCACTGTGAGAGACATAATCTAAAAAAAAATCCAGAAATCACAATGTATGATTTTTAACTATTTATTTGTATGATACAGCTGCAAATAAATATTTGAACACCTGTCTATCAGCTAGAATTCTGACCCTCAAAGACCTGTTAGTCTGCCTTTAAAATGTCCACCTCCACTCCATTTATTATCCTAAATTAGATGCACCTGTTTGAGGTCATTAGCTGCAAAAGACACCTGTCCACCCCATACAATCAGTAAGAATCCAACTACTAACATGGCCAAGACCAAAGAGCTGTCCAAAGACACTAGAGACAAAATTGTACACCTCCACAAGGCTGGAAAGGGCTACGGGAAATTGCCAAGCAGCTTGGTGAAAAAGGTCCACTGTTGGAGCAATCATTAGAAAATGGAAGAAGCTAAACATGACTGTCAATCTCCTCGGACTGGGGCTCCATGCAAGATCTCACCTCGTGGGGTCTCAATGATCCTAAGAAAGGTGAGAAATCAGCCCAGAACTACACGGGAGGAGCTGGTCAATGACCTGAAAAGAGCTGGGACCACCGTTTCCAAGGTTACTGTTGGTAATACACTAAGACGTCATGGTTTGAAATCATGCATGGCACGGAAGGTTCCCCTGCTTAAACCAGCACATGTCCAGGCCCGACTTAAGTTTGCCAATGACCATTTGGATGATCCAGAGGAGTCATGGGAGAAAGTCATGTGGTCAGATGAGACCAAAATAGAACTTTTGGTCATAATTCCACTAAACGTGTTTGGAGGAAAAGAATGATGAGTACCATCCCTACTGTGAAGCATGGGGGTGGTAGCATCATGCTTTGGGGGTGTTTTTCTGCACATGGGACAGGGCGACAGCACTGTATTAAGGAGAGGATGACCTGGGCCATGTATTGCGAGATTTTGGGAACAACCTCCTTCCCTCAGTTAGAGCATTGAAGATGGGTCGAGGCTGGGTCTTCCAACATGACAATGACCAAGCACACAGCCAGGATAACCAAGGAGTGGCTCTGTAAGAAGCATATCAAGGTTCTGGCGTGGCCTAGCCAGTCTCCAGACCTAAACCCAATAGAGAATCTTTGGAGCTCAAACTCCGTGTTTCTCAGCGACAGGCCAGAAACCTGACTGATCTAGAGAAGATCTGTGTGGAGGTGGGCCAAAATCCCTCCGAGACAGTGAACCGCAGGAAAGAAACATTTATCATTTATGTAATTTGTATTTGAGTGAGGTACAGAATTGCTGACTGCATAGAGTCTGTGTAGAGTCTTCATCTCAGTGTAGGATGTTGCCTATGTAGGCAGCAGGGAAGCTCACTAGACTTTGGAACACAGCCAAAGCGGACTCCATTAGGGAACAGTCAGAGCCTACAGCTGTCAGACGGGAGAGAGGAGTGTGTGCTGCAGACAAGCTCATGAAATAATGTGTGATGTGAATATGAAATGCTCCATAAGTGCAGACAGACACCGTGAGCTCATGGAGAGTCAGTCACGGTGTGTTTTAGAGCTCTTTCTTGCTGTGGAGTTAATTAATACCTGAGACTTCTCCATGTCTGTCACTTTATTTTCCTGTCAGGTCCCTGTTACTTCTGACATTTTTTTCTTCCAGTGTTTTTCCCGCAGGAGAAAACGTGAGAATGAAATCTCTTTTGAAATCTCATTATGATCTCTGTTGTTTTCCTTTGCCCCAGTGAAGTAAAGTAAAATTAGTCAATAACTACAGTTCACTTCTTCATATCAGAAATTAATTAAACAAGAGGCTGTAAATAAATAAAAATAATTAAAATGTCTTTAGAAAGAGTACAGAGCTATTAGAATGTTAATGCAATTGTTGATTTTGAATAATGAATTCTGAAAGCCTAAATTAATTGTGATTTATTTTATTATTATTATTGAATGGATTTATGGCTATGAATGTGTTTGTATTATTTATGTGACAAGATGTTAAAACAAATTAATTCAACAAGTGGTTCAGTATGAGTTTGGATATATATATATATATATATATATATATATATATATATAAATATTTACATTTCTTGTTTTTGCATTTTATGTTCTTACATGAATATTCACGTAAATTTATTTTATTTTATTTTATTGTCTTATTATTTTTATAGCTCCGTACTCTTGTCGTCTTTATTTTATTAGATTTTTTCCTAACATTATAGCTCTGTACTCTAGTCAGCACTTTATAATTTTATTGTATTTTATTTTATTACATTTTATTTTATTTTTATCCTAACATTATTGCTCTGCATTCTTGTCAACCTTTTTATTTTATTTTATAATGTTTTTATTTAATTTAATTTAATTTGATTTTTTCCTAACATTATAGCTCTGTACTCTTGTCAGCACTTTATTTTATTGTGTTTTATTTTATTAAATTTTATTTTATTTTTTATCCTAACATTATTGCTCTACATTCTTGTCAACCTATTTTATTTTTATTTTATTTTATTTTATTTTTTTATTTTATTTAATTTTTATTTTATTGTTTTTCTCCTAACATTATTGCTCTACATTCTTATCAACCTATTTTATTTTATATTTATTTTATATTATATTATATTATTTTTATTATTAATTTACTTATTTTAATTTATCCAAAGCTATTTTTGGAGAAACGTCTAAGTTGAAGCATGACTGAGAACTCTTTGAAAGAGCAACCTCGGTTCAATACAATTTTTTCATCTGGGTCTCTTCGTGTGACCATGTCTTTTCTCACTTAAATATGTTACGTCTTTTGGCAAGACACTCTTGTCATGAAGTCTTGTGTAATTAGTTCAAGTGATTTGTCTGAGTACATGAATAAATTGCGCTTTTTTTTCATGCCAAGTCATGCCAAACATAGTCCCGTCTGCTCATGAATCAAGCTTCCTTATTCGAGACAGAAGACTTGTGAGTTCAGGCACATAACAGGAGGTGTTTGTCATCTAGACGTCTAACACTTTTCCTCCTCACACGTGTTTTACATTTACAAGCTTTGCTTAAATCCTCCAAATTTTCATTGAAAGAATACTTCACCCAAAAATGAAAATTCTGTCATAATTGAATCACCATAATGTCATTCCAAACCCAAAGAGCAACTTGAAGATCCCTTATAATTCTCCTTTGTGTTACACTGAACAAATGCACAGGTTTGAAATGAAATGAGAGGAAGTAGTATTTTCATTTTTGAGCGAAGTACACTATACCTTTCAAATGTTTGGGGTGAGTAAGACTTTTTATATGAAAAATTAATGCTTTTATTCAGCTGGAATGCATTAAATGGATCTAAAGTGGCAGTAAAGACATGGTTTCTGCTAAAATATTAAGCGGCTCAGCTGTATTCAACATTAATAATACTAATAAATGCTTCTTGAGCAGCAGATCAGCATATTAGAATGATTTCTGAAGGATCATGTGACACTGAAGACTGGAGTAATGATGCTGAAAATTCATGCTTTGCATCACAGGAATAAATTACATTTTAAAATATATTCAAATAGAAAACAGTTATTTGAAATTGTAATACTATTTCAGAATATCACTGTTTTTACTGTATTTTTGATTAAATAATTGTAGCCTTGGTGAGCATGAGACTTTTCAAAAACATAAAAAAAAATGTCTCCAACCCCAAACTTTTGAACAGTAGTGTATTCCTTTAAATGTAATATCAGTTACGCAGCGATGCCAAAATTCAAGTAACCCTGATCAGAAACATCTGTGCGCTTTTTTTCACCAGTAATTCTCATCGAATCAATCAATTCCACACTTAACTTGAGCCTGACATGCTTGTAAAAACTCAGTGGGTTGAAATGACAGAGGCTCCATTTCATCTCGACCGTCCCGCACGCCAAATCTGAGGACGTCTGCCATCAGAGAAACCCAGAAACCCCGACTGAAGAGCCAAACCCTGAGCCCTCGGCATGTTCTGCCGCGAGACTTTACTGCTGTCCCACAGTCACCGACAGCTGTGATAATCCTGTTCCAGATCAATAAATGGTTGCTTGCATAAATATTTGGTTGTCACATGGAGATTTATGTTGAGCTTTATTAGCTGTGTTTGGGTTGGGGGTTGGAGGGGAAGCAGCCGGACTCAAGCTGGCTTTGTAACCTTCAGTAAGACGTATGACCCAGTGATGGTACTACAGATGTTCGTAGCAGGAAGGGTTTCTGGTGAAATGTGAGTGTCCCTCAGCACTGATCTCGCACCGACTTGGCTTACTGTATCTTTTTGTCATCTTTTATCTGACACTTTCATCCAAAACAGTTTACAGAACACTTAATACCTTGACAGTCCTCCTCGGAGTAACCTGAGGTTGTGCGTCTTGCTCAAGAGTACAATGGGTGATGGTTTGCGGATCACCACTTACAGGGCTTGAACCTACAACATTTTGGTTATCAGCCCAGATCTTTGAATTGATTTTTCCACACCACTCTCAACTAATGGCCTCTGATAAGTAGCCAAGCACCACTTTTTATGATTATGAACCTCAAAAATGTTTTATAATTTTAGATGTTTTTTATTTTTTTATTTTTTTTAATATCTGAAATTCAATTCTGTACTGTGGTTAGCTAGAATTTCAATAACTATAAAAATAGCCGTTTCTGTTGTGTATTAGATGCTGGTGTGCTAGTTTCCATCAGGCATTTTAACTAGCTTAACCAGGAGGTTTTGCAGCATGATCAAAGCCGCATTTATCAGCATAAAAATGCATACTTGTATAAGATGGCATTTTTAGTAGAGTTTAAATATTTTGCTGTTTTAGTTAGACCAGGATTGGTGATATCTGTCAATAGAGAGGAAGATGGGTTTAATTGCTCTACTCGGTGCATGATTACTTTTTTGATTAACAGTAATGTTGTTCAATATTGTGTTTGTTTGTCTGTTGCTTTCTCAGAGAGCCAACCTGTTGAAGCCAAGCTGCCCTGGTTGAAACAGGCTCAAGAGCTGGAAGAAACCAAAGTAGCCTTGGAAGATCCAACGTGAGTTTTATTTATTTATTTTTTTTCATGTTATATTACATTATATAGTCACACTAACATTTCATTGCTGCCTTTCTCTAGGATTGGGCGATATTCATGGGTGAATATTTACCAAAAAATATTATGCTGGTTTGACAACATAAAATTTTAAATATTGTCATAATTTTAATTCACTTTTAAATTTGGCCATTAAGATTCCTAAAAAGCGTGGCATTTTGCAAATATGAGAGCATTTTAGACAAGCCCAGTAAGTTTTATGCCTTTGAAAGACGTCTCTTATGCTCACCAAGGCTGCATTTATTTGATTAATATACAGTAAAACTGTAATATTGTGAAATGTTTTTACAATTTCAAATAATTGTTTTCTATTTGAATGTATTTTAAAATGTAATTTTCTCCTGTGATGCAAAGCTGAATTTTCAGCATCATTACTCCAGTCTTCAGTGTCACATGATCCTTCACAAATGTTGAACAGTTGTACTGTTTTTTTGTTTTGTTTTGTTTGTGCATAAACATATATATATTGTCTTTTTTAATATTATCAAAAGACTGAAAAATATCTGCATTGTTGAATATTTTAGCTGTACCTTTCAGCCCTACCTTTCACTCACTACTGAGAATTTCTAGGTCATTTGACTATGAGGCCATAGATGTCATGATGTCATGTAGATAAACATTACCTCTCCTCTGATTTATTGTAAACTAAACCTGTCCAATATCTTTGTGTGAGATTATCCAGCAGACAATGATTCCAAGGATTCAGTACTGGCTTCATCCTTAGCTTTCGGTTAGTTACAAGCAAGCTCACATGGAACTGGAGCTTCCTACGAAAGTTTTGTAACTAAAGATCAGCAAATGTTTATTTTGTTATTTTGGTTAATTTGATTTTGCTTTCGGCTATGAAAACTATATATAATATACTAGTATACTTTTAGTTCCATTTAACACATTTTTAGACAAATCCATTCTGCATAATTCTGCAGACTTTTCCAGGGAATCTGCAGTAAATACGGAAAATGTCTGCAGATTCCATCTGGGCTTAGCTACAAGTGTCTGAATAAACATATAAATCAATCTTTTCCCTTTTATAACCAATAATACACTCAACCGTGAATCCTCAGGTATCCCAAGACAGTCTCGCCACATTCTGTGCATTGCAACTCAATACAGTCATGTATTTTTTCATTCAGAAATATTCTCAACCTGTAGAGATTAATTCTTTCACCTGTTACTCAGGATTTCTGGTGACTTCACACTTGGAGTGTTCTTTTTACACAGCGGCAGTAAAACTACATTTCACCCCACTCTGTTCAACCAGAACTGGACAAGAATCAGGCTTCATTAGCTGGTTCTTCATCCGAATAAAACGGCCACTGAAACCAGAGTTGAGCGTGTCTGCGTTCTGACCTCTGTGTGTCCAGTTTCCTTTCATTACTTCAACAAGGCCCCACGGGCCACTCTCACCCCCTGTTGTGGTATTATTAGAGTTATTGCCCCTCCCCGTCTCTGAAATGATACTCCTGTTAATAGTTGGCAGGGGAGCTTGATGAACCCCCACTACCCCCCCATAAAGCCGCAAACTGTGGGCTGCCAACATCCAGACAGCCACTATTCCCTGCGGTCTACCAAAGGCATCTATCACAGAGACTCATAAAACGAGAAGAATGAGGGGTGAAAGTGTTTAAGAGTTTACAGAAGAGCCATTGAAGAACGCTTCAGTTCGTATACATGCATTTTGGGGGGGGGTTGTTAAGATCTACCGTTTGTCTGCAAACCCTTCTTGAATTACACTCTTGAGTGGAGTATATCACTCAGCGATAGCAGCACTTCTTTTGCGTTCTGCTCCGTTGCTCCAGTAACTAAATTTAGGGTGATCTAAGGTGGCGTGCACCAGGGCTCGGTATTCAGCCCTATCTTATAGAGAGCCCAGTCCACTTTGCTGTGGAATTCACGGCTGGACGCTTGCCTCTGTGATTTGGGTGGGCGGATTATGTGGGTTGGATGTAGTTGTGGAGTCTCACGCCACATCTTATCCCTGCTTTGATAAAAGCAGAGGAGACATACTGAGGAAGGAACCTCCACTCAGAACTGTCGTCTTCCTGAACTCTAATCCTGAGATTAGAATCCATTCACTGATATACACGCTCTCAGGCTGATGATACACAGGGCAACTTTTTGAGCAGTGTTGCTGGGCAACATTTTTGAACAATTTGTTGCCATCAATGGGCAACCAGGTGAGAAACAGTATCCACGACTGATATCCACATAGAAATTTGTTATCCATTCTCAATGGGAAAGTGCCCAAGCAACATTGCTCAAAAAGTTGCTCTGTGTATCATCAGCCTCATAGATGCACCTACATATAATCACAGGCCCAAAACATACATTAAAGGGATAGTTTACCCAATAATGAAAGTTCTGTCATTAATTACTCACTCCCATGTCATTCCAAACCTGTAAGACCTTCGTTCTCCTTTGGAACACAAATTAAGATATTTTTGATGAAAAAAAATTATTCATAATTATTTATATATATATAAAGACTAATCAAATTCAATGTAATGCAAATAAGTTAACTCTCATACTCGTGCACATTCCAGTCACTAATTCTCATCGCCTGTTTTCTCAATCACATGAGGAGTTCTGACATCATAATATTCCCTGAATGACACCCCTACATTAGTCCAAACATGGCATGTTTGGGGCTTATGGGGAATTACAGATCTCATAAACTTTAATCCCTTAAGCCTGGAAAGTGTTTAGACAGTGGGCGGTGTGAGGTGTGCATTGACACCCACTCCAGGCGAGCGCATTTCCTCAATACTTAAATACTTTTACAGATCACTAGTGTTTCATGTGAGTTTTAGTTGCATTTAATGACATAACAGGAAGAAATGTACACAAGTTCTGAAAAGCATGAGTCGGCAAAGCATGTTCATCTCTCTCCTCGAGTTTATTGCATTGGTGGTAAAGAACATGTTGTGCTTTTATTCCTGAATCCAATTACGCACAGATCACGCAAGCTATGAATTTCAGCAATATTTTCCAAAAGAGTCATTTTCCTCTCTCCAGAAATATGGAAAAATCATTCTGTGGTTCATTAGGAGACTTTGCCACATCTATTTTTATGATCACGTTTATTCTAAGTGCGGTTGACTCCTAAATATCAAAGTCTTTTGGTCCATGTTAATGCTATATTTATCGATATAACCCCGTATTATTGTAAAATCTATTTTGTTTTCATTGTTATTATAGCTATTATAGTACTTGGCTTTATTGTTACAGAAAGGATTAAAGCCAGTGTTTCAAGTTTAACAGTCTTCACTTTTCACTTTTCCCACACAGCAAAATGGGTAGATAGAAATATAGAAATAGTGAAACATATCAAACATATATAACTTCATCTAAAATCGCTATATTCTTTATTATATCATATGATACATTTTAAATGATTTATATATGTACTGTGTGTATATACTTTTTATGTAATGATTTTAATGTAACATTTATATGAAATACTTTATTATATTACTTAATATATTTTATATTTCACTAATTAGATTGACTATCTGATTTTCCTGACTTGACCAATCTTGTCTTTGTGTGCAGTTAGTGAGGACGATGCAATAGCAAAACAACACAAATATTTTATTTTGATCTCTTCACATTTGTTCATGCAAACTGGTTATGAAATGTATTTTTTTTTGTGTGTGTGTGCAGGTTCATCCCAGGTCCGTGGTCGTCCTGCAGTGTGTCTTGTGGTCTGGGCGTTCAAAGGCGTCAGGTGAAATGTAAAGTGCTGCTGTCTTTCACTCAAGCTGAAGTCGAACTACCTGATGAAGAGTGTGTCAAGGACAAGCCTTCCTTACAAAGGACCTGTGATTCAGGCCCCTGTTTAGCATCTCCAGACTCATCCTGGAGGCCACTGAGGGCCCATGAGATCCCTGATCAGCACGGCTATGTTTGGGAAAACATGGGCTTCACTCCCTGCTCTGCTTCATGTGCTGTTGGTGAGTCTCCATGAAAGCCATTAGAGAAAACAACTGCTCTAATGCATTTACTGCCCAAATAGCTTTTATCAACAATTTTCTACAGCAAAATAACTGATTTAGATTTTTACATGTACAGCTTTCCAGATGAGATGAAATTGGCATGAAATCTAAAATTGCTAAGAGAGCTGATAGTGATCAGCCTGGGCTACAAAATACATATTGAAATGCTCCTCTGCCAAAAGCCTTGTTCCTCACAGTGTTGTTTTGCAGGCAAACAGATGGCTGTTGTCAGGTGTGTGAGCACCTTGAAGAAGGAAATTGTTGATGACACACTCTGCAACGGCTCCAAAGCACCGCTCGCCTCGCTTCGCATCTGTAACCCTCAGCCATGTCCTCCGAGGTACGGTCCAAACAACACAGCAATAAATTAATATAGAAAAATGTATCTGTTGCTTAAACAAAGTGCAATTTCGGGACAACTACAAGCTAATTGTTTTATAAACTAATTTCTCCCTTTATGAGAAAGTGCTGTGGTGTGTGTAATTTTTTTTTTTTTTTTTTTGCTAGGATCTTTTATTCATGTATAAATTAAATAATCAGTTTTTAAAACGTATGCATGTATGTACACACACACACACACACTAGGTGTGTATAATATATATTTAAATTATTGTATTTAAACAAATTTCAAAAGAATAGCATTTATTTGAAATAGAAATCTTTTATATAATTATAAATGTCTTTACTGTCACTTTTGATTAATTTAATGCATCCTTACGGAATAAATTATTTAAAAAACAAAAGAAAGAATCTTCCTGACCCCAAAGGTTTAGATGAGTAAATGAGTAAATAATGAGTAAATAAACAATGCTTTGTGAATAATCATTATAATATTCCTTCATCATCTTTGTTGAGTCACTAGTTCCACATATGTTGCTTAAATGAACAGTTTGCCAAAAAATAACATTCTGTCATTATTTATTTTTTGTTATTTATCTGTTATTTTTTTCCTTGGAAGACAAAATAAGAAATGTTCGAAGTTTTTTGTTTTTAATATAAGGACTAATCGACGACTGTGAAGGTCTAAAAAGCACACACAATGTTTTGTTTTTAATGTCATACAATCAGTTTGTGTGAAGAACAGCCTAAAATAAAGAATTTATTTACTAATAACCGTGCCCAAATTCTGCGACTAATTGGTAAGATGCTGTAGTGTGTGATATTGTGATCTCTAGATGTTTCTCAGTTAAGTCTATGGCATTTTTTCAATAGCTTATCATCCGTCTGGCAAAAATCTGTTCACAAGACTGACAGGTTTAAGTCTGTTCATTTAAAAAATGGAATAGCACAACCCTATACCATAAATATGCACAATAATAATATTACAGTGATGCTTGCCTTAGCAGAAGTCACTAATTAATTCTTCCAACACCGAATGTGTTTCTCATGGAAAGATATTGCGTGCAAAAGCAAGTAAGGAAAAAACTACATTATAATTCATCCAGCTCCTTAACAAGGAGCTAAAATTGAACCGCTGGCCTAGATTATGTTCAAAGACCAAACTCAGATTTAATCTTAGCAGGCTGTCAGGCCGCTCTGAAAATAAGGACATGTGATGAAAATAATGTGATTTCCTGTTAACTGACCATTTGCCAACAAAAGCAGGACAGCTGGCTTTTTAGTGCGGTGCATTATGGAATAAATGATTTTACTGGAGTTGATATCTTTCATGTGGCTTTTTATGTACTGCGGCTCAGAATATTACAATAGTTCATACGCTTATGGACAAAAGCTTGATTGTTATCTCAGATTATATGGGCAGGATTGTTTGAATTCAAAATGCCTGGTTTTTAAGCCATATGATCGCCTTCATATGGATCTTTACCGTCATGATTGTCTAGGAATGCCAGGGATCATAAAGTTCAAAGACTATGGCAATGTCACTTTATGTTTTGCATTACTATACAATATATATACAAAAATATTCTGCTAAATCATAAACATATAGATTATTGTGGTAAGGATTATTGTTGGCATTTTGTATTAAATTATTAACTTTCTTAATGTCCCTGGTCTTATTATGAATGACTTCTCAGTGCTTGTTATTCAAAAGAAAATATTTGCCTTTAGAATCTATTATTTTATATTCTTTTTATATTATTATTATTATAGTATAATAAATCAACATCTGAAACAACTTTACTTTTGTCTGACGTCATTTAGACTTCTCGGACTTTTGGTCAATATATATATATATATATATATATATATATATATATATATATATGTATATACACAGTATATATGTTGTCAAGGCAACTATCTGAAATAAGTACTAAAATAAAAATAAATGAAAGCTATTTAAAAATGACGAAAGCACATAAAAACACAAATTAAAATTAAATCCAATATTTAAATTAAATTAAATTAAAAAAATCAAACTGAAATGATTAAATGTTATTAAATTAAAAACTGAGAATACAACAATTAAATAGTATTATTAAATAATAATAAATTATACTTAAATATCAGTCATCAATTATCAGGCTGTTATAAGTAAATAGAGCTGGACCTCCTCAATCCACTCCAAACTTCCATTCCGTTCTGACTTCATTGTGGCGTAAAATATCTACTTTTCATGATCCAAACAATTCCTAGCGGGAAAAAAAGTTAATCTTTCCCTGTTTTCACTGAATATCCTGAACGTCACATTAATTTGAAATGGTTTGTGTGTTGGTGTGATTTCTTCAGATGGGAGGTGAGCGTGTGGAACCCGTGTTCTGTGTCGTGTGGCGTGGGGCTGCAGACGCGCAGTGTGTCCTGCGTGAGGTCTGTGGCGGGAAACCGCACTGAATCTGTGTCCAGCGTACAGTGCGTGGAGAGAAGACCTCCAGAACTGCAGGCCTGCAACCAGGTGGCCTGTCCACTGGCCTGGGAGGCTGAGGAGTGGCAGCAGGTTAGTCATTTGACAAAATCTGACAAAAGTCAAAATATAAATGAAATCGCATATCCTTGTAAAAACTATAAGCTGGTGCATGGGAATAAATTAGGACAAAATAAAATGAATCCCGCACACTGCTATTGCATGCATTATTTTAATGCAATATTTCATGCCACATTCATCAGGCTTGAAAACACATGTCAGAAGCGCTGCATTAAAATTTGTGCTGCACAATATTGGGAAAAATTTACATTGCATTATTTATATTTCCTGCTAAACCACAGGAATTTTCACTAGGTGACTTGAATAGGTATAATTGGAAAGAATGAATCATTCTAGAATTAGTGGGTTTATTTTATTGTTAATTGGGGAGCTGAAAAAAGCTGATTTTTAGTCTAAAGATTTATTTATTTATTTATTTCGGAATCCTTTTAAGACTGACCAAAATCTCTTTCTATTTAAGTCTATTTCTATTTCTATTTCATAGGCCACATTCCCCCTGATTTTCACTAATTTAATCTGACTAAAATAATAATAACTTGTAACAGCAAAGGAGAGATTTTGCATAAATTTTCTTATTTAATAAAAACAGCAGAAGGCACCAGAGATTCACATAAACACATTAAAGGACATGTTATTTTCATTGAACATGTGTATTTGAGCTATTATTTTTATAGCTGATCTTGAATCTTCACTTGGCTTTTATTTATTTGGATATACAACATTTGCACATCGAGTGTCGTGTGGTTGTATTCGCTCGCATGCTGCGCTCTCTCTTGCGGCATATGTGGTGAGGTTGATTGGTTTGTTGGTGTTGATGTTGATGTTGGTGTTTGTTTGGTCTCTGGGTCAGTGCTCTCATTCGTGTGGCAGAGGCACTCAGTGGCGTAAGGTTTACTGTAAACAGAGACTGGCTACGGGAAGCTACCGCAGGCTGAGCGACGAGGAGTGCGCTGGAACCAAACCCGACGTCCACAGGATTTGCATCAACCCTGACTGTCTGCTGCCGCGTCTGGAAGGAGGAGAGTGGTCAAAGGTTTGTGTTGTTTGTGTTGCTAACCAAGCTAAACTTTGGGAATAAATTTCCTATCAAATTTTCTCACAACCTATTTGGGGACACCCTTGAATAGACAAATACTTTATAAATAATATTTCTGCACAAACAGTGGGTTAAGGCTGGAATATGCTACACAATTTTTGCCGAGATTTTTGCTCTGCAGTCTGGAGAAGATGACGCTAGTTGCTGAAAGTCAGAGCCAGTCTGCAGATTTGAGTTGACAAATTTCATAGGAAATCACGTGGTGTATGATGGTCACAGACTCTGATTTGTTTAGCTTGAGACTATGATTCCATCCAGTTGGAGGATATCAGACATGTTTGATGTTTTGAGCCGATTTTAAAACACATATTGTTTGCATTTTTCATGTGTCTGAGTCAGTCATTTAGTGTATGATGCCCAGTTTTCCCACTGTAACTATATTTACAAAGACAGCTGGTGCATGAAGCCCAGTGTTTCAAGTTGTATAATGTATTCTAGCCTTTAGTCTGTAGAAATTACACTACCATTCAAAAGTTTGGGGTCAGTATTTTATTTATGTATGGTACAATTTTTGTTAAGCATTTTAATTATTTATGTGTATTATTTCAATTATATACACTATCATTGAAAAGTTTGGGGTCATTATTGCATTGTTTTGTTTTGTATTGTTATTTATTTATTTATTAGTATTTTTTGTATAATTGGGAAGCATTTTAATTATTATATGTATTATTTCAATTATATACACTTTCAAAAGTTTGGGGTCAATATTGTATTTATTTACTATTTATTCATTTTTGGCACAATTGGGAAGCATTTTAATTATTTATATATATTATTTCATTATATGCACTATTGTTCAAAAGTTTGGGGTTGGTTTTATATATGTACAGGTCGGCCTGCATATATTTTGAATTGCAATAATATTTCATAACTAGCTTTTATTTATTTATTTATTTATTTTAAATCAAATAATTCCAAGTTTGGTGAGCATATGAGACTTCGTTCAAAAAAAATTTTTTAATTTTTTTAATGTATCTCGTCGGTCAAAAATTTTGGTAGAACGGTAACTATATTTCTAAAGTGAATATTGTTCCAACCAGATCTTTCTGTTTCTTTCTCGCAAGAAACACAAAAGTAGGTTTTAAGTAGGCCTATTCAAAGATTTTGAAGATGTTAAGGCTCGTTCAGTCACTTCCAGAATGATTTTCTCCAGCTGATGGATGATAAAAACATTTACAGCCAATCAGAATCAACCAAATTTTAAAGAGCTCGAGCATTTAAAGTGGCAGATGACAAAACTGCAGCACACACTTATAATAAACAGAAACTTATCGTGCACTGGTGTGAACACAAATATAGTTATCATTGTAGTTATGGTCATTGGTGTAAATGGGCCTTTATAGTTTCCATTTTGTGTGAACTATTTTCTTTAACAGAGTTTATTTAATGTATGTATTTGTCCATATATGTTTGCAGTGTTCTGTGACGTGTGGAAAAGGCGTTCAGCGGAGGGAACCCGTGTGTAGGAGACAGACGGCCTCCGGTCAGCTGGTCACTCTGGACAGGTCGGCCTGCAGTGACCTTCCTCTTCCTCCCCTGATCAGGAGCTGCCGTATGAGCCCATGCAGCAGTAAGATACTCTACACTTGTCTTTCCATTTTCCAACCATCCTTTACTTGCCACGTCAGTTTAAGCCTGAATATTTCAGTGTGAAGCGTTCGATTTCTTGCACATTTCGTGTAAATTATGGTTGTAATTTAACTTAGAACTGACCTCTATTTGATCTTGGTCTCACTATGGTCTCCATACATTCTGATAGCAGCACAAGGGAAATTTCATAAGATTTCGGGACTCCCTGATGTTTTGAGCTGTAGTAACAGCACAATCCTACTTGGGTTTCATCTCAAGTTTCTCAAATAAAAAGCAGGGTTCTGTAGGTATCACTTAGCATGTTATTATTATTCTCATGATACCTATGAACCAGTGAACTCTCTGTGGTCATATATGTGAACATATGAAACTTCCAGAACCGCTTTGAGATGCTTTCAGATTATAGCTTAACGCTGTGGTGCAGAGAGATCGGCCTTGATAATGTTTCGAGCTGAATTAGGTTTATCGGTTTGTATATCTTGATAAGGTCCTGTGGTATGAAGGGATGGTCCCATAGCAGATCAGTCTGCAAGTGGAGAACGCATTCACATTGTGCCCTCATGGTGTTTGCTCTTTCACCTAAACTTTCCAAAGCCCTTTTGTCCCGTGTGATTTGACTTCATTGGGCTCGAAATCAAGAGTCTGAACTGCTGAGATTATTTGGGGGTTTCTAGAGCGTTCATAACCTCACGCGAAACTAAAGTAATTAGCCCTAACCGATGTTTGAACCGCTTCAGCTTCTTCCATCTCTCTCCGCAGAGCACAAGCACTCCAAAAAACGCTGCCCTCAGGTCATGGGTCTGAAACGCATCTACATCCAGACCAGACAAGAAAAACGCCTCAGTTTTACCATCGGAGGACGAGCCTACCTTCTTCCCAAGACATCCGTCGTTATCAAATGTCCCGTTCGGCATTTCCCTAAAGCTCAGGTCCGCTGGGAGAAGGATGGGAGTGATCTGACCAGCTCCAAACGTCTGAGCATCACCAGATCTGGTGCTTTGAGGATCTACAACCTGGAGGCTGAAGATATCGGACTGTACCGCTGCTGGGCCAACCAAGATTCGGACATCTTCATCCTGAAGCTGATCGGATACAATAATAGGCTCCTGGAGCATCCTGAAGGAAAGAGTTTGGGAAGTAGGAACTTTCATCCATACCTCAATAAAGAAGGAGGTTATGTTGGTTCAAAGTGCCATGAGGGGTTTCCACCTGGAAAGAAGGCTTCAAAATCTCTCCCAAGCTGGATGCAAAAAAACGAGTTCTACCGAGACGACGATGGCCAGCCTAAGGAACTCTGGGATACTCTTGCTTTAGGAAACTATGCTTTGGCTTCAGCCGCCAGGAGCCACGCGGGAGCCTTTGTCCTTGATCCTGCACAGTTTGAGGAGCTCGTGAAGAACATCAGTCAGCTGGCCGAGAGCGGAGATGTGACAGATGAAATGGCGTTGCACCTGATTGGCAAACTTATGGAGGATTTGGCTGCCGCGGGGCAAGGGGCACCTACCGAGGAAAGCACTACGACGGGCAATCATTTAGATAAGACGCCAAACACTTCTGAACTTTCTGAGGGGAAGACGCCGAAAAAAGGCAGTCGAGCGGTTATCGTTCGACAAAAGCATCACGGATCTGCCATGAGCTTCCAGAGGGATCTACGCATCCATGTGGGCAGGACCGCTTACCTAACCAGTGCTACCCACAGCCTCACGCTGATGTGTCCCGCTCAGGGATTTCCACCTCCAAACCTCTCCTGGAGCAAAGATGGAGCTCCGCTTCAGAACGGCGACAGGTAAAGACAACGATATGTAGATGAAGGGGTTGGGGTGCCAAACAGTGTTGCATTTTTTCTTTCTTCTTTCAAGTTTAAAAAATAGTTAATTGAAAACAGAAATTCTATCATTGTTTGTTTACTCAACATGCCACTCCCAAACTGTTTTTTTTTTAATAGAACACAAAATGATTGTTAATTAATAGAGATGCACAACATACTGTGCTGACACTTTATTGGTTTATACAGTATGCATTTAGCAGATGCTTTTATCCATAGAGACTTACACTGGGAATTGAACCCATGACCCTTGAACTTTTACTGTTTAAGTTACTGGAATCAGCCATTGTTTGTAAAATGTTTTCTTGTAACTGCCCATATTAAGTAGTATAAATTTGTAATATTGGACATTTATTGGTTTTCAGTCATTTATATTTCATCATTTAGCAGACACTTTTATTCAAAGCAGCTTACAAATAAGGTGTTATCATGAGTATAATTATAATTATATACATTTATATTTATATTATTATTATTATTTTTTTTTTATTGTCTGTCTTTTAATTTCATTTAAGTTTTAGTCATGTTATGTTCATTTGTCATTATTTACTGATTTATTTATTTTCTTTCTTAATAAAAGTTTAATGTCCGTTTTTAGTAATTTCAATACTTCACCTTTAACTTATTTTTATTTCAATTAGCTGCCAAGGCAACATCTCTGGTTTTCATTTAAGTTTTCCATCTAATATGTAGGGGTTAATTCAGGACAACTGGGCCATTTTCTCCCAGTTCTCTCAATGGCAAAAAGTCCAATTTACCTGAAATCACCAACTATTTTATTTTATTTTATTTGAGCTTTTTTTCAATTTAAAAATGATTGTTAACAGTTTTAGTTTTAGTCAAAAATATCAGCCTGAATTTCTATATTCGTGCATCTCTTTTTTTAAGGACAAATATCACCTTTTGTGCTCTACTGAAATAACTACTCCTTTAAATGTGTCATTTTGTGCCTACATTATGTGGCTCAAAATATAACTAACATCATAGGCGTTTTTACTACAACACACCAGTACAGTGTCTGATTACAAATCTTCTGGAATTCACATGACTTTACTCTTTTTTTTTCTCGGTTATTATCAACCACAGTTCTTTTAGTTCAACGAACATGATGTTGGAAACGATCAGAGTTCAACTTTAACACCGAAAAGCCATTTTTTCTCTCTTTATAGAAAACAAGACTCCCTGTGTACCTCTGAGTCCAGCCGTGACTGATCTTGATTGAGCAACCGCATATTCCAAAAGCCTGTTAATCACCAACCCACTCAAATATTCACCTCCAGAGCACCCCAGATCTCACGTTATGCGGTCTGTTGGGGTCAAAAATACTGGCTGTGCTTCTTTCACTTGCTCTCCAGGGTCGCATTGTGGTCTAATCGTCTGCTCTATACTGTTGACTGTTAAATACCGTCATTGAAAACATTGACTTAGTAACTCGGCTTTGTCCAGCTCACGGCCTTAACATAGCCTCCGCCCAGACAGTCGCCAAACATTGTCTGCCCCTCTTCCTGGCGTGCACTATGGGACCTGAAAGAGACATGGCTGTGCAAACATTGTTCAGGCCTCTTCTCGCGGCCTTGGCTTGAAAACCCAGCAGCCCTGAGGGGAATCGTGAAATATTGAAGCGTTTTAACTTTCAGAGGTCACTTTTGACATGACTGTAGTGTCGTGCTACGAAACGGGAGCTTTTTCAGTTTCATGAAGTGGTTTTGAAGTCAATTTCAAGATTTCAGACATTTTAGGAGATAAATAATGCATGTAAGTGTTAATTGCATTGTGCCATCTCATGCTAACACATTTTAAAATCTCGAGTTACCTTTAGAAAGGTGAAAGGGCATTTAGAAAGAGTATATAATATGAAAATTTATACAACTGCAAAAGCGTTGAACTGGGCTGAAAATGTATGATTTTCACCTGACAAATACAGCCAAAAATAAATTAATTAATTAATTAAAAAAATAAAGAGGAGACTTTTCCTCAAAGATTTTTTAATAGGACTTTGTCTTTTATATTATATTATATGATATGATATGATATGATATGATATGATATGATATGATATGATATGATATTATATGATATTATATGATATTATATTATAGCTTTTATTTTCTTAGATTTTTTACAGTTGCTAATATAGCATTAAGTTGGAAACAGCTGGTTTAGAAAATAAAAACCTTAGAAAATCAAATAAAGTTATTGTGTTTTTGTTCACAGTGTTGACACACTGTGAAAGCTGACATCAGTTAATCATTGTTAAAAATCATTTTTACATATGTACTTCATAAGGAAGACACAAACGGGACTCGTTTTGTAGAATTACCCTGCAGATGCTGATTTTGACAGCTTGGTTTTATGCTAAATTTTCGACGCATGTCACATCCATTATCAGATTTTATTGGAATCAGATTTTTTTTTTTATTGGATTTGGAATTAAATAGATTCATTTAGTTTTATTGACTGATGCTTGTTTCTATGATTTTTGATGCCACATCATCTTTAGATCCTTGACAGAACTCAAGTCTGGCAAGCAAGAATAACATTTTTTTTTTTTTAGAAATCTGAAGTTCAGCTGAGGGGAACAATCTTGTTTTCAGCTATAACCATTTTTGTCGTAGTATATTTTTGGATCATGCACAATCCTTTTATAATACTTTATTTATTTATTATACCCCAGTTATTTTGACCACAGTATTGCTCAGAGCTGCCAAATCATTTGCCTCCCACTCTTTTGTTGACAGCCGTGTTTGCGTGCGGTCTCTACTGCATCACTGCCGCCATCAAAACACTGCTATTCAATGCCACTTGACTCCAAAACCAAATATAACATCACTGCCAACTCATGCCAGCCCAGTCCCAACCCAGAATGAATGCATTCCACTCCTACAGAGTAATATTTACAGTTAGAGCATGTTATTCTTCTCTCACTGCAGGTATTGGGGATATTTTAAACACGTCTCGCTATACGGAAATTGTTCCAAATTACAGTGTGTCTGGGTTTTTTTTTTTTTTTTTTTAGACAGAAACAAAAACTGTCAGGATGTTCAAGACAATTTGTGAAAGTAAAACTTTGATAGCATTTTACTTATTTATATTATTTATTTCAATTATGAACTCTATCATTCAAAAGTTTGGGGTAAAATAAATAAATAAAAATAAATAAATACATACAAATTTATTTACTTTTAATCAGAAAAGGTGCATTAAATTCAAAAGTGAAAATAAATAAATAGTTATGCTGCTTATTTTTTGTGGATTTTATTTGTTTTATTTTTAAACAGTAATATTTTGATTCAATAATATTACTAAATAAAATAATATAATAAAAATATTACTATTTTAGTTTTTAATGTTTTATGTAGTGAAAATAGTAATAAACAATAATAAATCTACATTCTAAAAACTTTTTTTTTACGTAAACTTAATTTTTTTTACATTTTGTAATATTTTCCAAAGCATTAACAAAAAGCTTCACATTATTGCAAAATTTTAATTTTTTTCTCCAACATTAATAAAATTAAATAAATAAATAAAAATATTAAATATTAACAAATATAACAACAACAACAGTAATAATAACAACAACAACATAAAAAATAAGTAAATAGATAAAATTAAAATTTAAAATGAACATATCAGTATAAAAATAAATAAATTAATAATTAAAAACATAAATGGATAAATTAAATTAAAATTAAAATTACAGTCCTAGTTACTGATACATTTGTGGTCTGTATATATAATATTATTATGATTATATAAAATTCAACATAACACAGGTGAGTATGCTTCAGTTAGTCTTTCCAAACCTTTTAGTTATATTAATTATTTTTCTTCTCAAAAATATGTGATTGTGGGTTTCCAAATCCTATAAAAGTTCACAGATCATTTCAATATTTTTTTATTTTTTATTTTTTCTAATGTGGAATCTGATATCAGGTCACATATACACATTAAAACAATGTGTAGTATTTCAGTAATACTTAAAAAAAAAAAAAAAAAAACTTTTCTTTTTTTTCCATGTTGTTGTGGGTAAACTGGGAACATCCAACACTTTGAGGTGACCTGAAAAGAAGTGATTTCATATGAAACGTGTGCAGTGACAGCCTCAGTGGAGAAGCATGGCTCTGTGTGACGCTGTAGATCTGCATTCTCCTCCCATCCGCGGCTCCTGTGGCGCTCGTGGCCCCAGGGCCGTCTCTGCTGTGGCGCTTACATAGCGCTTCTTATTTTTGGCCTAAAGTGAAGCAAAACACAGGCGAGGTGATTGACGTTCACGGACTCTAAAGCTGTGTGAAGTCTCACCCTTTCGCACTCTTTCATTCAGATGTGTCTTGGCACCGCTGCGATGCTCTAAATCAGGTCTTAACAAGGTTGCTTTACACCTAGAGCTGTGAACGGGATTTCACACTCAAACCACTGCATTTTCTGCTTCGTCTCGCAACAGAAGACTGGGAATTAATTACTATTGCTCATACAGTATTTAGGGTTAGTGATTTAAACAAAACCGTGACTTTAAGTATTAAACTTTGGAGTTTAACCTGCACTTTTGTGTTCTAGATATGAATTATACCTCGAATCTTGATGAGAAGAGATGTGCTGTTCTGTTTTTAAGCAATCATCTTTATGATTTCCACCATAATGTGAAAAATGCACCCAAACCATATCTAGATTATGTACAGTTTTTAGGGGTTGGTTCTTTTGACTTGGGCTAGTAAATAAACCTAGTTATACCTAGTATTATTTATATTCCTTTATAGTAATGTTTTAAATTAGCTTTTATTTTTATATATATATATATATTTTTTTTTTTTATTTTAGTCATTTTTGTGCTATTGTCATTTTATTTGGTTTTAAAATATAAAACTTTATCTTTAATTATTATTGGGTAATTTTATTATTTAATATTTTAATCATTTAAATGTAATTTTCTTCAATTACATTTTTTTCCAGTTAGTTGTTAATGTAACTAGTTTCTAGTTTCTTTTTAACCTTTTTAAGTTTGAATTTTTCATCTAATTTGTTTTTATATTTTCAGGTTTTAATTTAAATTTGAGTCATTTTAGGTGCTTTTGTCTTTTTTTGTTTAAAATGTTACATTTTGCTTTCATGTCTGTTCAAGTAATATTATTTAGCAATTTTAGTATTTAATATTTGAATCATTTAAATGTAATAATTTCATGTAATTTCCATGAAACTTAAAAACAAAAAATCACCTAGTTGTGACGATAATTTTCTAGTTTTCGTTTAAACTTTTTAAGTTTTAATTTTTCATCTATTCTTTGTACCTTGTTTTAATTTCAGCTTTATTTCAATTAACAAAAAATATTTATCTATTTTTTTACTTTTAGCTAACAATAACAAAACTTGGTTCTGCCTCAACTTCCTGTTTCAATGTGTATGTCAACACAGGAACACTGAACACTAAATTTTAATCAGTATTCTTGCTTTGTTTTCCAGTAAAAAAATATGTAAACATCAGATAAACAAGATATATTTATTTGAGGGACAAAGTTTTTCAGACTTTTGCAGACAATATGTCTTGAATTAAGTTCAAGTTAGAAACATTCAAATTAGGTTTATGCATAAAACAAGAAAAAAGCAATCATCTGAAATTATTTGAAATGCAAGCTTGAATTTTCCCAAAGACATCTCGTAATCATTATTTTGTTCATTTAGATGTGGCATGTAAGTGTACAGTAGGATAATGTTTGTGATTGTGGAAACAATGCTGCCGTTGTCCCGAAGCTGATTTTCCGCACACATTTGAGTCGCTCCAGACGTGCCATCACACTTTAGATGATATCTTTTCTATGAGTTGGATACTTCAGACATGACTCAGCTGCTGTGTTTTTATTAGTGGCTCTGAATGAGTGGGCTTTCATGAGATGTGTGCTGGATGGGATACAATGCACATTTTGTGCCGGTGTCCCTTTGTGGCTTTGGGTGGGAGTGGATGGAGAGCTCACTGCACCCTGGAGCTTTCTAACCCATTCTGACTTTCTTAATCACTCTGTTTCTCTTCCAGAACATAGGGAGCTTCCATGCTGTGTCTGTCTACATAGGCAGCTGTATTCTAAGGCAGCATCCTCACTGAAATCAAGCCTTAGAAATGATTGATTTTGAATTGTTCACATTGGCAACAACGTTGTGTTTCTTACAAATAGTACTTTTCAAATAGTACACATACTTGTGTGTGTGTGTGTGTGTGTTTGTGTGTATCAGTATTTTTGAAAGAAATGCTTTTTTCAGAAAAGACAAAAGATTTCTGTTTCAAATAAATGCTGTTCTTTTGAATTTCTTTTCATAAAGAATCCTGAAAAACAGTATTGCAGTTTCTCCAATATTAAGCAGCACAACTGTTTTCAACATTGATAATTAGAAGAAATATTTTGTGAGCTGCAAATCTGCATATCTGAATGATTTCTGAAGGATTCTGGGACTCCGAATACACCAACATTACTGTTTTTACTGTATTATATACAGGTGCATCTCAATAAATTAGAATGTCGTGGAAAAGTTCATTTATTTCAGTAATTCAACTCAAATTGTGAAACTCGTGTATTAAATAAATTCAGTGCACACAGACTGAAGTAGTTTAAGTCTTTGGTTCTTTTAATTGTGATGATTTTGGCTCACATTTAACAAAAATCCACCAATTCACGATCTCAGCAAATTAGAATACTTCATAAGACCAATAAAAAAAAAAAAAACATTTTTAGTGAATTGTTGGCCTTCTGGAAAGTATGTTCATTCACTGTATATGTACTCAATACTTGGTAGGGGCTCCTTTTGCTTTAATTACTGCCTCAATTCGGCGTGGCATGGAGCTGATCAGTTTGTGGCACTGCTGAGGTGGTATGGAAGCCCAGGTTTCTTTGACAGTGGCCTTCAGCTCATCTGCATTTTTTTGGTCTCTTGTTTCTCATTTTCCTCTTGACAATACCCCATAGATTCTCTGTGGGGTTCAGGTCTGGTGAGTTTGCTGGCCAGTCCAGCACACCAACACCATGGTCATTTAACCAACTTTTGGTGCTTTTGGCAGTGTGGGCAGGTGCCAAATCCTGCTGGAAAATGAAATCAGCATCTTTAAAAAGCTGGTCAGCAGAAGGAAGCATGAAGTGCTCCAAAATTTCTTGGTAAACGGGTGCAGTGACCAACACCAGCAGATGACATTGCACCCCAAATCATCTCAGACTGTGGAAACTTAACACTGGACTTCAAGCAACTTGGGCTATGAGCTTCTCCACCCTTCCTCCAGACTCTAGGACCTTGGTTTCCAAATGAAATACAAAACTTGCTCTCATCTGAAAAGAGGACTTTGGACCACTGAGCAACAGTCCAGTTCTTCTTCTCCTTAGCCCAGGTAAGACGCGTCTGACGTTGTCTGTGGTTCAGGAGAGGACAACTGTAGCCAAATTCCTTGACATGTCTGTGTGTGGTGGCTCTTGATGCCTTGACCCCAGCCTCAGTCCATTCCTTGTGAAGTTCACCCAAATTCTTGAATCGATTTTGCTTGACGATCCTCATAAGGCTGTGGTTCTCTCGGTTGGTTGTGCATCTTTTTCTTCCACACTTTTTCCTTCCACTCAACTTTCTGTTAACATGCTTGGATACAGCACTCTGTGAACTGCCAGCTTCTTTGGCAATGAATGTTTGTGGCTTAAGCCTGGTTTATACTCGACGCGTCCGTAAGTTCGCTTAGGCGCGAGTATAAACGAGGCTTTACCCTCCTTGTGAAGGGTGTCAATGATTGTCTTCTGGACAACTGTCAGATCAGCAGTCTTCCCCATGATTGTGTAGCCTAGTGAACCAAATTGAGAGACCATTCTGAAGGCTCAGGAAACCTTTGCAGGTGTTTTGAGTTGATTAGCTGATTGGCATGTCACCATATTCTAATTTGTTGAGATAGTGAATTGGTGGGTTTTTGTTAAATGTGAGCCAAAATCATCACAATTAAAAGAACCAAAGACTTAAACTACTTCAGTCTGTGTGCATTGAATTTATTTAATACATGAGTTGAATTACTGAAATAAATTAACTTTTCCACGACATTCTAATTTATTGAGATGCACCTGTATTAGTTAATGGTGAAAAATTACAAATTACAATTTTTTTTACTTTTGACAATTTTATTGTGTTTTATAATTGTTGTTTAACGTACAAAATTGTTAACAATCTTGCACCTTCACCCTTGAAGGAATTTGTTTTCTCTTGTACTGAAAATATAAGACAAACTAGAGCTTCGTCAAGAGGTGATTGTGCAGTGAATTTTAGAGTTACTGGTTTTGGTCGTTCAGCTTTCTCTGTAAGGGCTGTTAATAACTGGAATAATTTACCAATTAATATAAGACAGTGTCCAACCTTAGCACATTTTTTCAGCTATATTTGAAAATATGGTTAAAGACGAGTCAGGTGTGTGACCATTGAGTATTTCTGTATTCTGAATGAAACTTTGGTGAGTTGTAAAATTTTTTATAATTGTTTGTAGGATGATGCTTTGTAGTATTTATAGGGGGTATTTTGTAGAAATTTGGATTGTAGTTTCTATGTGGGGGATTATATTTTTTATCTGTTAAATTTCGGGGGGATTTTACTGTACGTGGTATTATACTGATGTTTTTGTCACATAATTTGTTTTGTATTTTTCTGCCCAGGGACAGCAGATGAAATTTAGCTCTGTAGCTAATTCTGGGGAAGTTTTCTGACTGTCTAATGTCCCTGTCAAATAACGAATTAAATAAAAAATTGATTTTTTCTAGTTTTGAGAAAATATCTATTAAGCGGATGCCTTCTCTAGTGTTACTCTGTTGTAGGATCGCTACAAATTCAAAACTTACTTTTTTTCTTTGGCTCTGGAGGCCCACTAGTCTTTCACAAGTATCAGACGAAGTCCCCGAGCAGCTCTCCAGACACACACAATGGCGTCTGCACAATAAACACTTTAATCAGGTATATAAACACCTCTGAGAGTCCATCGCGCTGCCTCTGATTGGCTCTTCTGGGACTCCTGATTGCTGTAGGAGATCACGTGAACCAGAACTAAGAGTAGCAGAGCCTGAGGGACACCTCTGATTGATACACAGGAAATGAGAGATTGAACCAGATCTCGACCTGATCCGACGGTGTGACTTCCTTAAGACACAATCATGGTGTGTGTTTTCACTGAAAGGGCATTGAGCTCCTGTGGTCTCACCTCAGTCTGTAATGCATAGAAACCAGTTGTTGTTTTAACCCCAATACAACCAGGTTTCAGTCACTAATTTTAGCCTTTAAAACTCATCTTTGATAATCAAAATTACATATCAATACCTTTTTGTGAAAATAATTTCTTCGTGCCTTAAAATGGCTTGAATAAAACTCTACACCCTTACCTCACCCTTACCTCATTTAGTCATGAATATGCAAATTACCCCCACCTTCACTACCTGCTCCACTTTTTGTATTAAACGCTACACAATGGCAAGTGGCAATACTAGATTCATTCAGATACGTATGTTTGAACCAGAAACTGATTCTGAAGAATTGTTTACAAGTCCATGTCTCAGAATGGTAGTGGATTTTATGTCTCTCTCTCTACAACGTCGCACACGTAACAGTAATTGCTATTATTAGCCTTTGGCTCGACTATGTTATCAAACAGCTAATAATGTGTTATTGTTGTTGTCCACAAACCATGTTCCCATTTCCCATTTCAGACAGATAACTTCTAAAACAACATCTTTAGGTAAAAACGCTTTGCTAATTATATGAAAAGCCCCAAACTGCAAGTTCATTTACGCGGTTCAAATCGTATTTTTGAGACTGTCTTTATTACACTGCAGTTTTAAGGAGAAAATGCTCAGCAATTATGTTGACTGATGAATTTTCACATGGTTTTAAGCACATTGAAAACCCTGGATAGACATGTAAAGAATGTTAAAAGCTTGATTTTCGTCACAGGGGATCTTTAATGCTGCATACGTGAGTATGGGAAACGCAATGAAATGGTGTCCTCTGAACTCCACAGCTGATTGGACGTGTCTCTCTTGCCCTCCCCAGGGTATCGTGGGACAGCGATGGAGAAGTACACATCCTCAGCCCCGGCGCCAGTGATGTGGGAATCTACAGATGCACCGCCACCAATGACTTGGGCTCTGATTCAGAGACAACACTAGTTCTGCTGGCTGGTGAGACATTACACACGGTTGCTCTCTGTAGTGACTGTTTTGTATACAATGTGAGCGGATGGTTTATAAACAGAAACTTCTTTATATACAGAAACTCCCATGATCGCTGCCTCGCGGAGAAACACGTCAGATCTGAAGAGCAGCAGTCTGAAGGTGGTGGTTGGAGGGGTTATCAGTGTCCGTTTGGGTGCCAACCTCACCCTCGAGTGCCCCGTCAAAGGTATGGGATGATTTACAGGTGAATCTCCAGAATTATGAAATTTCACAATGAAAAAAAAAAAAAAAGTATTTTGCAAATTAAAAAAAAAAAAAAAAATCATTATATCATGTCATAAAAACTTGAAGCATAATTAAATAAATAATAAACACCAGTGCTTAGTCTAACATAATGTGATCGAGAAGCAAATTCATAGTGCTATTAAACAAAAATATTATATTATATTATATTATATTATATTATATTATATTATATTATATTATATTATATTATATTATATTATATTATATTATATTATATTATATTATATTATATATGTAATAAAATGTAATACAAAATTATAATTAAATTAGATAAACATTTTAATATATTGTTTAAAATTATTTATAATATTTTAATGTACTTAATTTAATACGCTAAAATAATAATAAAAGGATACAATAATGTAGGACACTGCACAACCAAAATAAAAAAAAACAAGTATATATATATATATATATATATATATATATATATATATATATATATATATATTTATTTATTTTTATTTTTATTTGCATAATTAAAAAATCATTGTCATGTCATAAAATTTGATGCATAATTAATAAATAAATAATAAATACCAATGCTTAGTCTCACATAATGCTCTTATGTGCTATTTAGCCAAAAAATTACATTTAGTGCTGTCAATCGATTAATTAAAAAAAAACTAATTAATCGCAATCGATTAATTAAAAAAAAACTAATTAATCGCACATTTTTCTGAAATTAATCGCGATTAATCCCACCTAGCATTAAAGTTTTTAAATATACTTTTATATTGCAATAATTTCACATTCAATATTCAAATTAATGTACAAACAATATAAAGACAGTATATTTTAAAATATTTGTTTAATGGCACCTTTTTTTATGACTGAAGGCCAGTATAACTGATACCAATACTGATTTCTCTATAAAATTGAGAAATTTTATAAAGATATTTACCCATTGGCTATAGCCTTCTAATTTAAGTGAACTTAAAACAATCTTCACATAATTGAGTTAAATATTTTTAACACGTTAAATTGAAAAAATTAATCGCCTGCGTTAACACGTTAAGTTTGACACAAATAATTATATTATATTATATTAATATATATATATTAATAAGATATAATACAAAAATAGGACATGTATGTATTTTTAATTTTAGGGTGAAATATGACCTGACATTTCTATTTTGAGATTCCCCCATAAAACATAAATACACAATGCATTGTTTCACATTGTGTAACTTATAAAATGAAATCTAATTAGTGAGATTTGGCAAAAAAAAATGCTAAAAGTCAATCTGACACACACACAGTCTATGGCTTAATTGCACTAATGTGTATTTTCGTGAGCAAACCTCTTTTCGTCATTACCAGTTGCCGCAATGTCCAGTGCAGCCTCAATGTAGATTCTTCAAATTATCGAGACGCTTCACTCTGTGAAAACGTGAACATGTTTGATGTGTGCATATCCCATGCTTAACAGCTCTTGTTCATGTGGTTTTGGTGAAAGATTTGGCTAATTGGACAGAAATGGTTTGTAAAGTCAACAGGCGTTCAGGATGCGGGGCCCTTCGATGGGATTTATGCCGCGCTGCGTCATTTACAAACGCCAATCTACTGTAGCAAAACAGGGCTCCTGTCGCTCTATTGTACTAAAATATGCTTTTTATAGAGCTGTCTATAGATTTCAACCTACGCAGTGGACTTTAATATAATTCAGATGTACTTATGGTGTTTAATAGCCTCATTGTTCAATAAAACCCTGAAATGAGATAATTTTTTTTGTAGTTTTGGGTCTTTCATGCCCCGCAAACTGGACACTATTCTCCCTTTAACCTCCTTTTTATTTGCATGTTTATATAAACAAAGGTCTCTGAGGTTGTTGTGTCTGTCTTCACTCACCGACTTGTTTATCTAGTGATTTGGTTGATGCAGAGGACACCTGCTGTGAACACTGGCCTCACAAAAGGCCAGAAAGCCACAAGTGTCAGCTGTTCTCTCATGCTTTCATCACCATCTGATTCCCTAAGATGAGTAAACAGGATTTGAAGAATGCGTCCAGGCCGGCATAGGCAGGCACGGAGCAGTGCAGTATGGGTAATGATGTAAGAAGATACTGTAATTGAGTGGTTAAGCTGATGGTGTGGAGAGATGTGTTGTTAGAGGACACACACACCCGGATACAGCGAGTGTCTGATCCAGGTCACGTTATTACAGAGCAGAATTCAGTCTGCTTATCACGCAGGGCATTAACCGTAGATCCGTTCTAAAATCTAGTAAGCTGCCTACATATACTTCCATGTAACCTCAAACGGGAGTTTGGATGTGATTTTGGAGCACTCTAAATAGGCAGCTACTCTGTGCATCATATTAGAAGAGCAAAGCACACAGGAGGATATTAATTCTAGTAGATTTTAACATTTGCATGTTGCTAAAAATACATTCCTCTTTCTTTAAGTAAATCTAAATCATTTTATTAATACTCTTTAGTATTGAAATCATTTCAAATATAATTTTTTAAATAAATTTATAGTTTTATTTGTCTGCTGTCTTTTATTTATCTGCAGCCAGACTATGTAGTTAAAATGATAATTTCAAAGCTAAGAAATTGGAACAAAAGTGAAAAGGCACATAAAAAGTGTATTTTATATATATTGAAAATATTGATTGTGATCAGATCAGAAGGTCAAACTAAATAATATTATTTTATTTTTCTGTTCATTTTATAGTTATAAATTGTTGTATTGTTTATATAGTTATATTGTTATATAGTGTATAACAGCATAGCCTGATATTGGAACAGAAGAAAGAAAATAAAGCATAAAAAATAATTTATTTTTCTGTTTCTATTATTTTCTAGTGATAAACATTAAATAATTATTTTATTTTATTTTATTTTATTTTATTTTATTTTATTTTATTTTATTTTATTTTATTTTATTTTATTTTATTTTATTTTATTTTATTTATTAAATTTTAGTGAAAGGAAAAATATTTTGCTTGGTTTACTGAACTGTTTTATATTTCAGTTCATTTTATGTTTATACATTTTTATATAGTTAAATAGAGGAGAAATGGAACAAAATATATTATTTTATTATTTGTTTCTATTATTTTCTAGCAATAAACATCAAATAATCAAAGGTTTTTTTTTTTTCATTTTATTGTATTTTTATAATTTTTTTTTATTTATAGTTAAAATGCTAACAGTGTAGCCAGATATTCTGTGTCAATTTCATTTAAATAGCACTGTTAAACATAAGTTGACCAATGTGCTTTACATCAATTAATGCAAAACCTTAGCAAATAATAACAATAATGATAAAATGAATAAGAATAGGACTAGTGAAAATAGCAACAGTAATAGTAAAAACAAAGATCACTGGCATCAAAGTACTACCTTTCGATCTCTCTGACTGGTCAGAAGCCAAAGAAAGGGTAGTTTTGAAAGCACTTCTAATGTGTATTGGAACGGAGCGTGTGTTTGGACGAGTCTGCAGTCAGTAGGCGGTCAGCACGTAGAGATAAACATTTTGTATGTAATATATCTTCTTTTAATGTTCCATTTTTTTCTTCATCATCATGCAGTTATTGTTCCTGTGTATGTTTCTCCTCCCAGTGGAAATTCCCTCTCCAGGAGAGCAGAGGTCACTGCGGCGGCCACTATTAATCCTACCTACATCTTAACAACATCACTTCCTGCCATCTTTGCAGGCATGCCTGACTGTTTACTGGTGCCAGAGTGTGTCAATGCCCACGTATGCGCTTGATGCACACACACACACACACCTCAAGGCCTCCGATGCGATTTTCCATTCCTAAGAGTGTGTCTATTCATTGGCTCTCAGACTAACGGCCGTATGTCAGTACTAATGTCTCCATTCGGCAGAACGGGGGACCATAAAACTCAGACTCCAATCCATGTGCTGCTCATTATTTTCAGCAGGGGCGTCCCATGGGAACTGGTTGGAGGGAGGCAATTTGCATTCATTGTGCCCATTTGTACAAGTAATTCGTGGCAATCTGCTGGCCTCTTGTTGATCTGCTCTTTGAATCAACATTTTCTGCGGTTTGATTTATTCGGCGCAGGCTTTGATGTTGACATATGAGTCTTTTAAGGGCACGATAGCAGTTGCCCCTAAATACTGAAACTTGTTCAGTGATTTGTCAAGAGCTTAGGTTTGTTTTTGGGAAAGCTGCGCCCAGACCAACTTTTCTTGATTGGGGTGCAAAATAGGGTCTGAAACTCTAAATATATATTTCAAATGGTTGAATGTGAAACTCAAACTAAATATTATATGAACTATTATTATTTTATTTTATGTTACGTTACGTTACGTTACGTTACTTTACTTTACTTTACTTTATTGCGTTGCGTTACGTTGCGCGTTGCAACTCAGCCCTGGATAGTAATTTTGGCACTACAAATTTTTTTAATCAAACATTAAACACAAATTAATAGTATTAATTGTTAATGAATAATAATAATAATAGTGGATTATAGTTGGTTACACCATATATTTTCTATAAATGATATATATATGTGACCCTGGACCACAAAACCAGTCTTAAGTCGCTGGGGTATATTTGTAGCAATAGACAAAAATACATTGTATGGGTCAAAATTATCGATTTTTCTTTTATGCCAAAAATCATTAGAATATTAAGTAAAGATCATGTTCCATGAAGATATTTTGTAAATTTCTTACCGTAAATATATAAAAACTTAATTTTTGATTAGTAATATGCATTACTAAGAACTTCATTTGGACAACTTTAAAGGCGATTTTCTCAATATTTCGATTTTTTTGCACCCTCAGATTCCAGATTTTCAAATAGTTGTATATCGGCCAAATATTGTCTGATCCTAACAAACCATACATCAATGGAAAGCTTATTTATTCACTTATTTATGATGCGGGTGTCACAAACACTGGTGATTATCTGGAAAGGTCTTTTTAAAGCATTATCCCTCACTTTCAACTCAGGAAGTCCCTAAGTGACATATAATGAACACCCAGGTTCAGTCATGTGACAATTTGTGCATTTTTTGTTGCCATGGCAACATTTCCAAAATGGTGTCCTGTCTGGTTAGCACGTTACAGCATCAGAAATGAAAAAAAAAAACGCTTGTTTTTTGTTAAAAAAGGTATGTTTCAACCCATGCAACAATTCTAATGTTTTAATAACATATCCTAGATTACTCTTAACCTGATTTTAATACATTTCTTGAACAAATTGATATAAAACAAGTTACAAAGATATTATGGTGACATATATGTCACATTGGGCTATTAACCTTATAAAAGTAGCTGTTTTCAGTTGATGAACAGCCTGTAATGCACCGAACTGATCATCTCTTTCACTTTACTAGTGGATACTCACCTGTGCGTAATCAAAGGCATAGCAAAAGACTCGTGACAGTTTTATTTTTGTTCTGGAGGCTGATGATCCCGCGCTTTGCTGCCACACTGGAGCATGCTCGCCACCAACTGGACAGGGGTGGGAATTACAGTTGTAAATTACAGTAGATCACCCTCAGTGTAGTCTGTCAAAGTGATGGACGGCCTTCAGATTTTTTCCGTCAATGACGGAAAATTGTCGGTTAATGCGATCTCTGATCTAGAAGGGCATGAGGCGGTAAAGGCCAAAATCACAATTTTAAGGGCTTGATTTGATGTGTTTAAAAATACCATCTTTTTCTGCAATGCTAATTTTATTTTAAATAATAATTCATGTAAAGTATCTAACATTTCCGACAACATACAATTTGTCCCTCAAACACCTTTAAAAAGTAATGGGACACCTAAAGTGTACCCTACTCATAGAAAGCGGTGATTAGTGTCAGCCCCAAACTCCAGTGTGAACTGATTGATTGAGAGTGGCGTGACGTTTGTCTCTGAACAGGTGTCCCGCGGCCAACGCTGAGCTGGCACCGCAAGGAGGGTCCGCTGGGCGCCAGCGCTAGTCCTCTCCCGGACGGATCTCTGCTCCTGAGAAACCTCACACCGCCAGACTACGGCACCTACTCCTGCGTGGCTGCCAACAGCATTGGAAAGTCGGTGGCCTCCAGCCTGCTGCGTGTGGCGGGTGAGTAGCGATTCCCATAGTAGCCCTACATCAGTCCACACTTCTCTGGGTGACAGGGAAATCCTCGCACGACAGCGTTTCGGTGCTAAGTGAACCGCACTCTGTGGGTTGGCTCGGTTTCCCTCAAAGTCAGCGAACTGGGCAGGAGATTTGCAAGTCGCTTATTGATATTGGCAGCGTTTGGCGCGTCTTGTTGAGAAATAACGCGAGAGGGGTGGTAAAATCCATTTTTGCAGCGAAATGAAGAAATATTCCCTTCTTTATAGAGGCCGCTTGTCTCTGGAGATCTTATAGGCCACAAACAGAAGGCAGTCGAGGCCTTGTTTGGCCTCAGATGACACGACTTCCCGCCGTATTTCATTAATTGAGGTTATTTCTGTCTCCATCACGGTCGAAACGGGCTGTAATCTCTCTGCTGATTGGAAAAACGCTCTAACTTGGAGTAATAATTCAGCTACTTGAGGTCGTTCAACCATCAAAGGAACAATCTACCTGTAGGAATGCTTTGGTTGATTGCTTTTGATGGTTAGATGTTTGATGACACAGTGCTGTCTTGATGCCAGGAGGAGCTGTGGGTGAATCTGAGCCTTCAAAGGAGATGAACAGGAAGAGGGTTCTGATGGCCTCTGTGATCGGCACCAGCGTCACAGTCAAACCTGGAGACACCTTGAGGATAGGTACGCCACTTTCATGTTGTTTAAATGATACACTCTTATGAATAAAGATTCCAAAAGGGGGTATTTGCAGCAATGCTGAAGAAAAATTATTTTGGGATCTTAGTGTGAAGAACATTTTATAATCTAAAGAACCTTTTTTTCACCATAAAGAACCTTTATTTTTAGGAGTGTATGAGTGTGTTTTGAAATATGAACACCATATTATTAGTCTTACCTACATAATTTGCATGTTAAGGCTTGTGTCTTGTAGTTTCATGGGACTGGATACTCAGTATTTTTATACCTAAAGAAAGTAATATTGTTTATCACAAATACTTTTTTCATTTATAAGTCACAGTAAATGTAAATTTTATTAAAATGTATTATTATTATTAATAGTAGTATTAATTATCATCATCATTATTATTATTATTATTATTTATTCTTAATGCAATGTTTTCCGAAGTGTCATTTGTATTATTATTATTATTTTAATATAGTTTTTGTTAATTAAAAAATGTTTCAGTTTTAATATTAGTTATTTTAGAACATTGTTAAACTAAATGAAAATGAGAAATGCTGCTTTGACAACTTGGTGAAATAAAAATACATTTATATTATTTTATTTCAGTTCATCTTTATCTTATGCAACACTGCATAAGATTTTAAGACAAGTTTTCAAAGAATGTGTCTTTTTTTGTACTTTTTATTTTTTACCACACTTGTTTTGCAGGGTGAATGTATCTTATCTCAAGGATTTTAAGATATTTTACCTGGATAATAACTTAAAAAACCTTTCTTCTATGACATAAACATGAATTGTTGCTGAATAAGGCCTAGAGTTTACTGTAGTGTTCGTCAAACCGCACAGCCGCTATAGCTCTTATTCTTGTTTCTCTGTGTGTGAGAGTTCAGATTTCCAGTAACTTGATTTCCAGTTTGCACACTTCAGTCAATAAATGTCTTGTTTTTAAGACTAATTGCAAATGACAGGAGACCTCAACCCCTTTTCCTCTTAAAATTCACCCATAACCCCCTTCAGGTTGCCCGGTGGTCCCCAGTCACAGGAAGCCCATCAAGTGGTCGTATCAGAACCAGACCCTGAAGCAGAGTCCAGGCGTGAGCTACCGCATGCTGGTGGGGGGACGAATTCTGGAGATGAACACGCACGGAGGGACATTTGAGGGACGCTACGAGTGCCAAACACAAACCAACAACCAACAGCGTCTCACAGCTTGGATTCATGTGCTTGCACAAGGTTAGTGTGAATAAAAACAATATGGGGGAATAAACTCAGAGCTCTCTTTAGTTTTGGAAATACATATGCATTGTGCAATGTGCATGTGCACAGTATGCATGTATGGATAGCCAGATGATCTGCTGTATTTTCCAACATGTGTGCAGCATACAACAATTCTGATTTTTCACTAAACGTGCCAAATCATTTTTTTGGCTTTTTTCCAAATCCTAGTGAGCTGCCTCTGTAGGCTGCATTTTCAGGAATCAGATGCACACTCTTGCTGATTAATATTAAGATACAACACATATCCTTCACAGATGAGGCAATTCATTGTAACAAATTCATATCATCAAAGCTTTCAGCATAAAGCAGAAAAAGCCCTCATTTATATATGTATGTATATATATATATATATATATATATATATATATATATATATTGCAGGAAAATGCAATGCATTGTCATTGCAGAGAAAGCATGAAGGATCTCTCTCTCTATGTACAGTATCTGACAAAAGTGAGTACACCCCTCACATTTCGGCAATCATTTTAGTATATTTTTTCAAGGGACAATACTATAGAAATGAAACTTGGATATATTTTAGAGTAGTCAATGTGCAACTTGTATAGCAGTACAGATTTACTGTCCTCTGAAAATAACTCAACATACAGCCATTATTGTCAAAAAAGCTAGCAACAAAAGTGAGTACACCGTACGTGAAAACAGCTATACGTCGTTTAACCATGCAAAGCCACATGTCCTATTCATCATGTTTGTGTTTATGTCTGCTTGACAGGACCATACAAATTTGTGTATCTTGTTTTAGAGCAGTTAAAATTTGGTGCTTTGAGTACAATTCTCTCATACTGACCACTGGATGTTCAACATGGCACCTCGTGGCAAAGAACTCTCTGAGGATTTGAGAATTAGAATTGTTGCTCTCCACAAAGATGGCCGAGGCTATAAGAAGTTTGGTAACACCCTGAAACTGAGTTACAGTACAGTGGCCAGTGGCATACAGAGGTTTTCCAAGACGGAAACAGGCCTCGCAAGGATCGATCAAAGAAGTTAGGTCCTCGTGCTGTGCGTCAGGTGCAGAACCTGGCTTCAAAAAACAGACGCATGAGTGCTGCCAGCATCGCTTTAGAGGTTGCAGAAGCAGAAGGTCAGCTTGTCAGTGCTCAGACCATACTCCACACACTGCAACAAGTCAGTTTGCATGGCAGTCGTCCCAGAAGGAAGCCTCTTCTGAAGCTGGCTCACAAAAAAGCCTGCAAACAGTTGAAGACAACCTGTCCAAGAGCATGAATTACTGGAAACAAGTCCTGTGGTCTGATGAGTCTAAGGTAAACTTGTTTGGCTCAAATGGTGTCCAGCATGTGTGGTGACGCCCTGGTGAGGAGTTCCAAGAAAATTGTATCTTGCCTACAGTCAAGCATGGTGGTGTTAGTATTATGGTCTGGGGCTGCATGAGTGCTGCTGGGGAGCTGCGGTTCATTGAAGGAAACATAGATTCCAACATGTACTGTGACATTCTGAAGCAGAAGATGATGCCCTCCCTTCAGAAACTGGGCCGAATGGCAGTTATAACGACCCTAAACACACCGCCAAGATGACAACTGCCTTGCTGATGAAGCTGAAGGTGAAGGTGATGGAGGGGCCAAGTATATCTCCAGACCTGAACCCTATTGAACACATGTGGGGCATCCTGAAGTGGAAGGTGGAGAAGCACCATGTGTCTAACATCCAACAGCTCCGTGATGTCTTTGTGGAGAAGTGGAAGAGGATGCCAGCAACAACCTGCGCAGCTCTGGTGAATCTCTGGTGAATTCCAAGCCCAGGAGGATTAAGGCAGTGCTAGATAACAATGGTGCCCCTACAAAATATTGACACTTTGGACACAGTTTTGACATGTTCACTTAGGGTGTACTCATTTTTGTTGCCAGTTATTTGGACAATAATGGCTATATGTTGAGTTATATTTAGAGGACAGTAAATTTGTATTTCTATACAAGCTGCACATTGACTACTCTAAAATATATCCAAGTTTCATTTCTATAGTATTGTCCCTTGAGAAGATATACAAAAATTTTTGCTGAAATGTGAGGGGTGTACTCACTTTTGTGAGATACTGTATATATAATAAAAAAAAAAAAATGAAAATATGTATATGCGTGTGCATTTTATGTATTTTTAAATTTTATATATATATATATATATATATATATATATATATATATACACACACACACACACACACATTAATTAATAATTTAATAATACACACATATATATATATTAGTTATTTATTGATTTATATTGTTTTTATTTATGTATTTTTGATTGAAATTCGGTATGCTGTGGATTTACGAGCTAAGTGCACAATGCAACTGTAATATCTATGTAATACATGGTTTTGTTCTTTATTCTTCATTCATGTATGTTGTTGTTTGTGATTGGGTTTTTGTATCTTTGTTATATGTGTGATGTGACAATACATAAGAAGTGCATGCTTAAAGTCAGCAAAAAGTGCTAATAGAAAAAGTGTGTGAATGATGAATAGCCGTAGTCTTCTGATGAAACCTAACACCCAGAATAGACAGGAAAGTAAAACTCGACTGTGTTATGTTGAAGGTTTGGACATGAATTGGACTTCAGTTCTGTCTTGTAGAAAACCAAGCACTCTGAGCTCATTTGTGTCTTGTTAAAACTGCATGTCTTCCTTTCAGTTCCCACACAATGCCAGGAATTTTAAAAGCCAGAGACGATTGTGTAGATATTCAAGCCCAGATTCCTAAACCTTTAAGGGCTTGTAAATGGTCCCTATAACCTCTCTCTTTGAATCAGGCAATTTGGCAGCACTTGAGTAATAGTGTTGCTTCTCTAATAGTGCTTCCCTGATATTGATTCATGCCATACCTGTTTTGCCCTTCATAACTGAAATTCACAGGCTTTATGTCTGGATATACAGTATATACTATCGTATAGATACTGTTTTCTGTTTTAATATATATTAAATTTATTCCTGTGATCAAAGCTGAATTTTCAGCATCATTACTCCGGACTTCAGTGTCACATGATCCTTCAGAAATCTTTCTAATATGCTGATTTACTGCTCAAGAAACATTTATTATTGTTATCAATGTTGAAAACAGTTGTACTGCTTCAAATTTTTTGATTCCAAATAGAATTCCAAAAGTATAGTATATAGTATAAAATTTTAAATGTCTTTCATTTTTGATCAGTTTAAAGAGTCTAGAATTTTATCAATGATCAGTAGATGGTCTTTATTCACATTCTATAGTATTCTGTACTATTTATATACAATACAATATATACAATGACTAAATAAATGAAAATAAAACAAAATCATCTAAAATCATTGTTAAAAGTCAGTTTTAAATGATTCAAAGACTACAGAACAAAAAATAATAATTATTTACTTATTTGTATCACCAAGAATTTGAATATCATCCCTAACTTTGTGTGTATTGTATTTCTCTCTGTGTCTTTTGCGGGTTGTAGAGTTTGAGTGGCGTTTGGACGAGTGGAGCACATGCAGCACTTCCTGTGGTAACAGAGGGACTCAGATGAGGAAGGTACGATGTCTGACGTCAGAGGGCCAAGAGATGCCTCATTCAATCTGTCATCATCTTCCCAAACCGATCAGTCAACCACAGCTGTGCAACCTCCTGGACTGCCCTCCCAGGTACACATCCCTAAGCAAATAATAAAAATACTTAAAGAAACAGCTTACCCAGAAATGCTGAAAATGTACTCACCCTCACGCCATCCAAGATACAGATTAATTTGTTTCTTCATGGGAACAGATTTGGAGAAACTGAGCATTACGTCACTTGCTCACCGATTGATCCTCTGCAGTGAATGGGTGCCGTCAGAATGAGAATCCAAACAGCTGATAAAGGGCGAATTCCAAAAGGCTTTTTTGCGCCCTTCAAGGGCACTTCAGGAAGGGGGCGCCATTTGTAGGGACGTTCCGAACGAAAGTGAGCAACTGAATCCCTTCACGAAGGACCCTTCCAGAAGCCCGTTAGCGGAGGGAACATGTGATGGTCACTTCACGGAAGTGATTTCCGTTTGTGATCTTCAGTTAGGAGCTCTTGCCATGCATTTTAAAGCAAAGCTGGGGTTGATTTCAACTTCACATACAAATGTAAGTAGAATAGGCTGATTAAAGACGGTAGTGTAAGCAAGTTTAAGCACGTTTAGTTTGAAAAAGTTTAATAGTAAATAAGACACAGTGAGACAATATTTAAATAAAATAATATTTGCAACAACTGATGGAGTACTGAATGCTGCACGCACGCACAGCGTTGTCAAGGTAACGTTTGGTCAGTCATTCCCTTTGCTAAGGGAGTTCCAAATGCAAATACGAGGCACTAATGCCCTACACCCTTAAAAGAACACACTTTGAAGTGTGCTCTTCAAAGGGAGTAGGGCATAGGGATGCTCACTTCCGTTTGCAATTTACCCAAAAATATCACAATAATCCACAAATAATCCACAAAACTCCAGTGCATCAATTAACATATTCTTAAGCAAAAAGCTGTGTGTTTGTAAAAATCCATCATTAAAGCATTTTAATACTGAACCATCACTTCTGGCCGAAATACGAGTAATCCATAATGGTGTTTGATCTGTGCATATTTCTCTCCTGATTCAGACTAGATTACTTTTTCACTGGAAAAAACAATATTATGAATAATCTAATCCGATAGATTCTTACAAACAAGACATTAATTGATGGACTGGGGTCGTGTTCTGGATTATTGTGATGTTTTTATCAGCTGTTTGGACTCTCATTCTGACGGCACCCATTCACTGCAGAGTAAGCGATGCTAATGTAACGCTAAATTTGTCCAGATATGTTCCCATGAAGGAACAAACTCATCTTAGATGGCCTTAGAGTGAATACATTTTCAGCAAATTTTCATTTTGAAGTGAACTATTCCTTTAATAGTATGCAGCATTTGTCATGACTCAGTCAGCATGAGAAAAACCGATCAGCATTGCGTGCAATGTGAACAAATTCATAAAAACTGTCATGTTCTGCAGTCAAACCTAGTGTATAATTAGCCCAGTTCTCTGACCGTTAGCGATTCAGAAGTCAGACACAGTGACAGCCGCTCCATCTTTGATAAACGAGCATCTGCTGATAGATTTCTCTATAGACTTTAATATAAAGAGAGCAGAACCCTTCACAAGTCTGCGAGCTATGATGCATTTGACTGCGAGCAGCACCCCGGTCCTCTGATTCCCAGCCAAAGTGCCTCTCTCCATCAAACAGCCCATCTATCATTCCCTTCCCAGCATCAGTCTTTTCAGGGGCCGTGCAGACGCTCAACGAAGCACATGAATCAAACTGTATGAGTCCAATGGGGCCGGAGAAGAGCAGATATCAGCTGTCAGTGTAAAAGAGCTTCTTCTTGTCAGTGCACTGGTCTGGCCGGAGAAACCCCTGTGGGTTTTTACCATTTCAACACAATGCAGAGAAATCGGAACATTTAGAATAAAAAAGTATTGTGAAAATCTTTATCACCAGGTTCACAAATGAACTTTTTCAATTAAGGGGCTATAGTTACCCGCTAGGATTGATTTCCAGGATTTTTCTTTAAGGAGAACAAATACCAACAAACATCAACATCAACAAATACCTTCTTAACACTGCAAAGATGGAACAGAAGCTGCATCACGTTTATTTACACTTAGACTGTTTAATGCTGCTCAAAGGTGGCATGCATGCATTTACACAGCGTTTGCATAATGTTAAATAACCTTCATGGAGTATATAAATTATATAAATGAATATAAATTGCACTGCAATATTATGACAGAAGCCATTGTTGATTATTTGCTCTTGATTTTGTAATAATGTTTATTAATGTCGATTAATATAATAAAAAACTGTTTTTGTGTTTGTGGAAATGGCATGTCATATTTTTGTAGGCTACACAGACAAAACAAGCTAAGAACTATTTATGAATTAGTTTATTGCTTTTTACACAAAATCGAGACTTTACATTGGTTATTTTCATCGCATGGTTCTTCAAACCGGGAATAAATGATACAGAAAGCGAGCACTCGTGAGCATTCATAAGCTCAAGAGAAACGTGTGTGATTAGAATGCTGATGCAACATGAGCCGATCTAAATGCAATGGCACAATAGACACTTTTCTTTCAATTTCACATTTCACTTCAATCACAAGAGCCTAATAGAGTTAGTCTATTTGTACAGGGGTATTTTTTGAATTTTCTTCATTTTACTGGCATTTTTCCCCAAGCTTCAATTAATTTCAGTTTGTCACCATGCTTTGTATAACGACAGTGTGAAATGTCATTTGCACTTCTGTAAAGTGGTCGTGTTATTTTTGCCCATTTCATCTTGGTTACATCAACAAATTGCAAGTTAATAATGATAATTAGCATTTTTTCAGTTAAAAAGCACAATAAGACCAGGATACATTTAACTTTTTTTTAAAAAAAAGCTAAATTTTGCCTTTAAAAGAGCAATTATTGAACTGAATGATATTGGCATGTACTGTATTTCCACTCTTTCATATAAAAGTATTCAGGAGTTTTTTTGCTGGGAAAAATATTCTAGCTCGAATCATTAGCATAGTCCACGTTTCATATGGTGCGCTGATTGATTGAGGGTTTCAGGGTTTCTTGGAGAACACAGGATAGATAGTGCACACGAACGCTCTCCGACTTCTATACGTCCATGCCAAAAACATCATCTGATTATTGCCATGCGTCTGGACTCAGCACATGAATCATATGGCTCTGTGAAAGCGCTTAGCGTCAGTTCAGAGCCGTCAGCGGGAGATCCTCTCACAAAGCGTGTCTTTGTTACTGCTTCTTGCGCTCTAACACAACCCCAAATGCCCCGCAGAGGCTCCCAGCTCCCCAGTGACTCGGGTACAAGCTGTGCTTTTTTTAAAAACCAAATATATCCAGCCGTACGTACGTATCCACTGTTGAAATGTACGGAGATACATATTCTTGTCGGTTTGGAATGGCACGTATCCAGAGTTAGCTAGAAGTTTGAGGTTTGTTAGCTTTGTGTTTAACTGTGCGAGTGCAAAGAAAATTGGTAATATGCAGCTAGATAAATGTCAAATCTATTATAGGATGCTACAGGTGTGAAGATAAATCATGTACTGTAATAATTCAAATGACATTTAACTTAATTTGTTTCCGTCCATAATGTTGTTTTTACAGATAAAGTGTGTAATTTTTTCAAAAATCATTTTTTAACCAATTTTAAAGCACTCCTGACTTTGAAATATGTTCTTTCTGTATAATGTCAGTTGTGATTAATGAGCTTGTAGTAAAGCAGCATTTTCATTTGGCTGTACTCCATAAATTGAAAGCCTTTATACATAAAATTTATTCACAAAAGGCAACATAAATTTGTATTTGTATTTTTTTTTTGGACAAAATGAAAACTCATGAAATTCATGCTTTTTGATGCATTAAACTGGTCAAAATTGACAGAAAACAATTTTACATTGTTACGATATATATATATATATATATATATATATATATATATATATATTTAAACAATTAAAAATACTGTTTTTAAACTTATCCTGAGGACAACAAAGCATCATAGTTTCACAAAAATATTAAGCAGCACAACTGTTTTCAACATTGATAATAATTTTAAAAATGTTTCTTGATCATCAAATCAACATGTTAGAGTGATTTCTGAAGGATCAAGTGACTGAAGACTGGAGTAATGATGCTGAAAATTCAGCTTTGATCACAGGAATAAATTACATTTTAAAATATATTGAAATAGAACTGAGTTGTTTTAAATTCTATTTACATTGACTAGTTTACAGTATTTTATCAAATAAATGCAGCCTTGGTGAGCATATATAAGAGACGTCTTTAAAAAAAAAATCTGGAAAAAAATAATTTTGATCTTATTTCTTACTGAATACTGTGTCGTTTCTACTGTATACTACAAAGATAACATCAAACAGGAGTATGCTACATTATCGCATGGCCTCATTATGTTGCATATTTATTCAGTGAATAGCATACAGTTATGATCTATATTTTTTGGCAGTCTGACTAAGAAACTGATGTGAAATGGTGACTTCTGGCTCATCAATCACACTGGAATTGGAAGGTCAAGTTGAGTGCATTGCATTGTGGGATAAACTCATACAGTGTGCTTTGTTGCATACTGCACATTTGAAAAAATATAGGTCCTCTGCATATTTCATGCATACTGAAAATTTCTGTTTGATTGTGCAGTATTTCATATTTCATGATCACATGAGCTTTTTGAAATCATTTTGAAGCTCTCCTGACTGTTTTTGCTGTATCTGTCAGTTGGGTGTCAACAGTGTGGTCCAGATGCTCCAGTTCCTGTGGGCGGGGCTTCAGAGAGAGGCGGGTCTCCTGTCAGCAGGTGGAGGCCTCGGGGAGCGTGAGGGTTTTGTCCAGCTCAGCATGTGAAGGATCTCGTCGGCCTGAAGACAGGGAAGAGTGCAGCTCACACGCGTGTGTGGAGTGGCTCACCGGCCCCTGGGGCAAGGTACGTTTACTGCCACATTTACATTCATTTTAACCTCTTTAATGTGGAGCAATGATATAAAATAGTGTATGTAAGTAGTGATAGATCAGTATATTAGTGGCTATTTTTGAGATCATTAGCTTTGCACGGTATATAGCAGATATTCTAGATATCGATATTGATGGTAACCAATAAAAACCCATACTGGTCAGCAATTATCCATAATTATTTTATATTCTGTGGATTAAACCTTAACATGACCATGCATAACTATAAGGTAGGAAGATTTTTTTCAATGTGTAAAGTCTCTTCTGCTCACCTTGACTGCATTTATTTGATCAAAAATATAGTAAAAACAGTAATATTGTAAAATATTACACACACACACACACACACACTCACTCACACATTTAAATATATTATGTATAAAACATTTCCATTTAGTCATTTAGCAGACGCTTTTATCCAAAGCGACTTACAAATGAGACAATGGAAGCAATTAAAATCAACAAAAGAGCATTTTAGAGCAAGCTAGTGTTAGAGGCCTTTTTTTGCTTTTGTTAATTGTATAATAAGTAAAAAGAAAACAAATAGAAAGAATACAAAAAGAATAGAGAAGTTAGTGTTAGTTTTTTTTTTTTTTCAAAAACAGAAAAGTTATTTTAAACTGTTAATATTTCACAATATTACTGTTTTTACTATACTTTTCATCAAATAAATTGATCAAATATTTATAGACAGACAGATAGATAGACAGACAGATTTATTATATATTATTTATATATTTATATATTTATTTAATATTAATAGTTGCTATATTTCTTCAATGTCACATGATCCTTCAGAAATCATTTGAATATGGTTATTTGCTGCTAAAAAAAGAAAAGAAAAAAAATATTTTTTTTTTAGTATTATCAATCTTTAAAACTGGTGCAGCTTAATAATTTTCTGGAAATCAATATACATGTTTTTCTGTATTTTATGAATATGAAAAGTTCAAATGAACAGCATTTATTTGAATTAGAAATCTAAAAAATATTTCAAATTTAGAAATATTTGTCATTTATAAATTAATTGATCCTTTCTGAATAAAAATTTTTTTTTTTTTTTTTACAAATTTCAAATTTTTAAATTAATTTGTAATTTGTTATTTGTAAATTATTGCAATTAAGGAAAAAAATAAATTCCTTTAAAAAAAAAGACAGAAATCCGCCCCCCCGCCATTGGGAATTGATTGTATCATGACGTATTGGGAAAGTAAATTAGGCTACTTTAATATTTAATAACTTAATGATTCATGCAAAAAGTCTAAAAAGTTATTTATATTATAGTTATATTTTTAGATTCTGTTACTGGTCAGTATTTATTATTAGTCATTTTAAAGTTATAAAATGACTAATAATAAATACTAGGGATGCACCGAATCCAGATTTTTGGGGTTCTGCCAAATACCGAATCCACTGGTTAAGATTCTGCCGAACCCGAAACCGAATACCGAATCCTACTCCCATCCTCAGACCATTAACACAGTAAACACATTAATAAAGTAAACAACGTCCACAGCAGTGTATTTTTCATTTTATTTTATTTTAATGCACAACTCGTATTCTTTCGGATGTTTAATACGCAAATGTTTTAACAGCGGCGATGTTGTGTATTGTTTGGGGTCCTTGCCACCACGAGACAAATCGGCATTGCAAATTGAACATGTAGCTCGACTTGAATCGCCTTCTTTCAACTGAAAGTACTGCCAAACAACACTTTTTCTGCTCACGAGTTCCATTTTCACTTTCTCACATATACTGCATTCGAACGGTCCACCTTAAACACCTTCCCGTACTCAACGGCGGCGTGACGTTGACCAGTGTAGCGCGCTTAATGCAAGCTAAGGGTTCGGTGGATTTTTTTTTTAAGGTTCGGCAGAAACCGAACCCCATCAAAAAGTCCAATATTCGGCCAAATCCGAATCCGAATCCTGGATTCGGTGCATCCCTAATAAATACTGACCAGTAACAGAATCTAAAAATATGCACTTCCATCGTATAACATTCAAGTTATTTGCCAGATACCCATAAGCAGTTTTACGTAGCTTATGCCTGTTTAGTATCAGAGCAGCTGTGTTTGTTCATTCCCCTCCTCATCACATTTACTGTGATGGTAATGCGTGTCACATGACGTGTTCACAGTGCACAGGTCGATGTCTGGGGCCTGCGGTGGCCACGCAGAGCAGAAGCGTCTCATGCAGACACTTCAGCAACACCACGTCCAAAACCTGTGACCCAAAAGAAAGGTGCCGTACTTGTTATGCAATATTCAGTATCACTCATTCTCACACGCACAGCTCTGTTAACGTCTTATTTCTCGTAATCTGGTTCTCGAACACTTTCAGGCCGTCATCCGTGAGGAACTGCTCGTCTGAGATGTGTGATGTGCACTGGAAGGTGTTCCCGTGGAGGACGTGTACAGCGGCGTGTGGCAGCGGCTTCCAGTCCCGTCGAGTGGAATGCATCCATCGGCAGAACAAGAAAACCCTCCCTGACCAGCACTGTGCCTGGCAACGGCGGCCTTCTACCTGGCAACACTGCAACATCACTTCCTGTGGCAGTGAGTCTCTTAAAACACCTTGTTCTAAACCAGAGCGTTCGCCACCTTTAGAGCGTTCATGTTTTATTAGGGAAAATATTAGCGACCTGAGGGCCAAATATATTGGCTTGTTCCGTCACTCTCGAAGTCCAAGTTATCACAGCGTCCCAAGAGAACTCGCTCTCGTTCGCAGGTTTTTTTTTTTTAAGCTCGGTCATTTCAGGAATCCTGTCTGTCCAAACATCTGCTTTTTGTTCTTCGCTCTTCTGCGGTGAAACTTAATGAAACATCATTTTTGTGTCACCTAACTTGTTTCTTGTGCAGAAATGTTTAATAAAACAACACCAATAAATGAACTTATATTGTTTTTAGGGTGTGAAGCCGTGGTCACGCTAGACTTTAAGCACAAAATGTTGCTTCACTCCGCAGCGAACAGGATATGATATCACAGTCTAAGGATTCACTTTTTGAGAAAAAAAAATAAAATTACCAAAAACAAAAAGTGGAAATATACTGCGAGCAGCAACACTGCTTAGTTTTCTTTGACTTGAGGTCAGTCTGTGACCTTTAGATCCTCAAACGTCTTTGTGCTATGTGAATTTGCAGGTCAGAGTTTACCAAACTTGATTTTGAAATGTAGCAGAGGACAAAATTAATGTGACTGAGTTTGCATTTCTGGTTTCCCACGATTCTGTGCATATTAATGTCATTGGAGCAAGTCCCAAAATTTCACAATAATCTTTGTGAAAAATCAATCCAAGATCCTAGGTGGACAAAGCAAGAGGAACAGGATCAGGTGTTTCACATCATAGATGTTAATGTAGAGTGTATGTAGCAAGGTTCCTTAGATACAGGACGGAGGAGGCGGGAACCGACTCAACATAAACTTTAATTAACTGCTCAAAAATGAACAAGCAAAACACACACAAAAAAAGTGTTCTAGGCCTGCATGGTCCTCCTTTATTAGCATACACATCTCCAGCTTATTTTATTATTTAATTTTATTTTTTAAATATTAACAACAATTAATAATAATGAATAATAATAATTATTATTATTATGAAAGACCAACAAAAGACTGAGGACTGCCATTATTATTTATCTTTCCATATTTAAATTAGTTTTTGTTTAACTAGTTAATTCATTCATAGTTAATTCAGTTCATTTCATTTTATTCTATAATTTATATTATTTTATCATTTTATTTTTTTAAATATTAATAACAATTATTAATAATGAATAATAGTTGTTATTATTATTATTATTATTATTAAAGACCAACAAAAGACTGAGGACTGCCATTATTATTTATCTTTTCATATTTAAATTAGTTTTTGTTTAACTAGTTAATTATTTCATAGTTAATTCAGTTCATTGTTTTCAAAAACATTTAAATGTTGTTCACAAACTCATTTATTTTATTTTATCTGTGGATTATAAAGTAAATCAAAAGTGTTCATATATTTAACATATGAAAATATATTAATAACAATGAATAATAAAGAATAATAGTTATAATAATAATAATAATAATTAAAGATCAAGAAAAGACTGAGCACTTTCATTATTATTTATCTTCATATTTAAATTAGTTTTTATTCAAGTTAATTCGGTCCATTGCTTTCGAAAACATATTTAAATGTTGTTGTTTACAAACTCATTTGTTTTTTTTGCCAATTAATGTGTGGATTGTGCTTTTGAAAAGTATGATTTCTAAACGTATATTTTGACTAAGCTTTGTTTTCTTTTGTTTGTGCTTCTGTAGTTGAGTGTAAGGACAGAACCCACTACTGTCCTGTGGTGAAACAGCTCAAGCTTTGCCCCGTGGATCTGTACCGGCAACGCTGCTGCCAGACCTGCGCACAGGACACCAGCGCCACCTAGTGACCGCCAGAGGCACAAGAGCCCAAACCAACAGACGCACTGATTGTCTCTCCTAATACAGAATATTGTTAAATCGTACAAACAAAAAGGACACCTGGAGTGTATGGACTAAAAGATATCTGGACTACACTTCACTGGATGCTTTCCCACAATCATCAGAAGTCCAAAGAGAAAATCACTTGATGAGATTTGAAACTTCTCTCTTCACCAGCTTTCTCTGCAGATCTCATTTTATCTTGCCCTGAAAGTGATATTATATGTGTATTAATTTAAGATTTTTACTTGTGAATATGAGAGGACAAATCTTATCGGACCATTCACCAATGTGAAGGAAATATAAAGGCCTCTTGGGTGTACATGATGCACTGATACCAATAATATCAGTAGTACACAGCTTGGAGTATTAAGAGAGACATTATCAAATGTTTTTTTTTTTTTCCTACCTTGAAGTCAACATGAAATGCTGTCACAACCCATTTTACTTCTCTAATCTGATTACTAACAGGCAAATAGGATATTCAACAAGAAAAAAAAAAATTAGGAATTAGGGAAAAATTTATTAGGATTTGATTGGCTCGTGAATGGAGTCAGGTGGTCAGAGGGGCGGAGTTAGAGGAGTAAGAAGGATTTGTGATGCCAGCCAAAAAGGGAAATCATTTCAGAGGGAAGCAAGTTTTATGGAAGTTTATTTCCACCACAGAATGAAAAATAAAAACAGTAATTCTGACTTTTTTTTTTCAAATATCAAATCTGAGTATATATCTCACAATTCTGACATTTTTCTTGCAATTCTTAGGTAAAAGTCAGAATTGCGAAGTATTAACTAGTAATTCTAAGAAGAAAAGTCTGAATTGTGAAATATAACTTCACAATTGTGAGAAAAAAGTCAGAATTTGGAATATTGTGTCTACCAAGGAATAATAATAAAAAAGGTAATTACAACTCACAATTTGGACCTTTTTTTTCTTTCTTCTCAGAATAGCAAGTTATAAACTCACAATAAGAGTTTTCTTTTCAAAATTGGAAGTTTATATCTCATAATTCTAAGTTTATATCACAAAAAAGTTCCGAATTGTGAGATAAAAAGTCCCAATGAACTTTTTATTTTTTATTCTTTGGTAGAAGTGAGCTAAAGTTATTATATTTTGATAAACATTACAAAGACAAACACAGTAGCATGTTTTAAGTAAGTAAAAAGGTTCCATTTTGTTTTCATGTTGACTCTAATATTAAATAATGATGTTTTAATATGGACGTAGAATGTATGACAGAAAACCCGTGTTGACTGATTGAAATGGCATGTGCCATAAAAGTCACATTTCTCCAGCCGTCTTTTAGATGTATGTTTTGTGTTCAACCAATGTGCTGCATTGTAAAATATGTCTTGTATATAATGTGTTTTTAAGTGCAATATTGTACATTGAGTGTAGAAAGTTTGGATTTTATTTTCTTACTTGGTTTAGTTTGTCTTTATAATCCATATTTAAGATTAAACTCAACACAGACCTACGTACTTATAGCACTTGAAGTGAATTATCCATATCTCTAATATAATGGTTTCCTACTGGCCTTTATGCATGCATTTAAGTACATCAACAAATGTTGTACATAAGCCACTCACCGAATTTATCCATGAATTTAATCCATTGCATTTTATTGCTACAGTATGTGGAGAAAGTGCCGCTACATGACTCGGTTAAGGAAGTGCCAGTTTTGGTCCTGTACATGTCAATATTGCAAACAGTCTATGTGATACAAAAACAATAAATACAGTTTTACCAATCAGTTTATATATCTTTAGAATGATTGATCTTTGTATTCTTCATTGTGATTAAAACAATCAATTATTGTGTAACGCGAAGAACATGTTTTATGTGGTTAACTAAACTGTTGTTCAAAAAAATACAGTAATATTGTAAAATATTATTACAATTTAAAACAACTATTTTCTATTTCAATACATTTTAAAATGTAATTTATTCCTGTGATGCAAAGCTGAATTTTCAGCATCATTGCTCCATTACACCTTCAGAAATCATTCTAATATGCTGATTTGCTGCTCAAGAAACATTTCTGATTATTATCAATGTTGAAAACAGTTGTGCTGCTTCATATAACTTAACCGTGATACATTTTTTTTAAAAGATTCTTCAAAAGAACAGCATTTATTTGAAATAGACATCCTTTGAAACATTATAATTGAATTTCATTTTAAACTCATCGCAAACTTTTATATAGTAGTGTAGAAGTGATTTTGATACTGAACTAATTAATTGGTATTGTCAAAAACTGATTTATGACATATTATAGTACTCACTGTTATAGCCTACAACTGTACTGCAGTTTCATCCTATTGAAAATTTAAAACTAGCTAAAATTTTAAACTGCATAATCAATGTTTTATGAAAGATAGTTCAACCCACTGACCTTTAACCGTAATTCATTACGATTCCCCGTAGGATTACAATAAATTAGAGAGATCACACTGTATGCTAGTTTCCTTTTATAGAAACAACATGATGACTTTCTTAAGCTGTCAAGACCATTTCCTGCGGCGTCTCAATCTTGTCAGCAGACGTCATCTTGCGGAAGAAGCGGTGGCCTCGATCATCGTAATTATCGAAAACAAACCCCGGCGGAGACTCGAAACTGGCCGGACACATGCTGATCTTCTTGGGTGTGAACTCGGTGCGGTACATGGTGTCGTTCTGTAGGGGAGCGTCGGTCCGCAGCGGTGCGTTTTGGGGCTTGAAGCTGAAACTAGGCTGAGCTTCATGCTGAATGAAATGAGCCCTGAAGGTGGTCAGATCTTCCATTTTCCCACTGGCTCGCTGGATTTCCTCTGGTTTCCGGATCATGCTTTGACGGGGTGCTGCCCACGGCTGGAAGTCGTCTCTCATGGTGGTGCTGCCCTGAAAGGGCGTGGAGGACTTAGTGGGAAGTAAGAAGGGTTTGGCGGAAAGGAAGGGCTGGATTTGGTGCTTGATGTAGTCGGTGTGCGAGGTGGTAGTCAGGTCCATGTGCTCTGTTGGAATCATATACTCCACCGACTTCTGCACCTGCCGGAGGGACACGGGCCACTGCTGGAAACGGTCGCGGAATTCCGTGCTGCCCTGGAAGGGCTTGTTGGAGGCCACTTTGAGCGGCTCAGGCTTGCAGCTTTTGGTCAGCTGACTCGGCAGGCCTTGATAGTCTTGTCGATGGGTGGTGAGGTCCTGGAAAGGTTGGCTGTTGGGTTTGTATTCAACTGGCGGTTTAACATACCGGGCTTCTAGAGCGTGCGGAACATAGGAGAGCTTGTTGCTGGTCATGTTTTCGAAAGGAGCATCGGATAGCTTGGCTATGCTTGGGGGCTTGTAGCTCTCACGTGGAACAAGGCCTCTGTGGACGAAATCGTCCTGGAATGTCGTGGAATTCCCAAACTTTGTAACAGGGGGTTGATACGGTGTGTCAGGCTTAGTCAATTCCCGTCTGCTGATCTCCCACTGACGAAAATCCTCTTTAAAAACATCACACAAAATTTTTACTAACAAACAAAGGCATTTGCTGTAATAACTTTTTATGCATTTCAGCTTTTGTACCGTGTACTGAAAATGTAGTTGGCTTTTATGATATACTATATCATACTGTATGTGTGGGGTTGGCAAGACATTTTAATGTTTTTAAAATAAATATTCTATGCTCACCGAGGCTGCATTTATTTGATAGAAAATACAGTAATATTGTGAAATATTATTACAATTTAAAATAACTGGTTTCCGTTTTAATATAATTTTAAATGTAATTTATTCCTGTGATGCAAAGCTGGATTACTCCAGTCTTCAGTGTCACATAATCCTTCAGAAATCTATATTATAATACTATATATACTATATTATAATAACGCTGATTTGCTGCCCAAGAAACATTTCTTATTATTATTATCTGGTATTTTTGTGGATTTTCAGGATTCTTTGACGAATAGAAAGCCCAAACAAACAGCAAAGTCTTTACTGTCACTTTTGATCAATTCAATGCACCCTTACAGAATAAAAGTGTTAATAAATAAATGAATACATAAAAATCTTACTCATCCCATACTTTTGAACACTAGTGTTTATGATGTGTCTTATAAGTTACTGAGTATAAATTCATCTAAATTTAAAAAAAATACTTGATTTAACATAAGTAACAGCATGATACCTAGATAAGGTTGTTAATAAAAAAAAATGCTCCAGTTGTTCAGTGTGTGTTTTCTGAAACTACATGCTCAGAAAGCATCACATGATCTAACTGACCTAGATTGTCATTACCTTTATAGGTGGGTATGGTGTCCAGTTTTACATCTGTGGTATGTACTCTCTCTTTCGGACGTGAAGGAACAAATGGTTGCACTTCATATGGGTTGAAGTCTTGTTTATAGGTCGTTCCTAAGTCAATCTCTCCAGGCTTGGGCTTGTACTCGGCCTGCGGTTTCTCAGGGCGACGGGTGACCACATACGGGACATAGTCTGTCCTAAGAAAAATGAGAAAGCAAAAAAGATTATATGATCATCTGAAACCTATAGAAAGACATAGAGGAGCTGTTCTAACATCTTGTGTGCTGGCACTTTACATGTAAAAAAATTGATCGGATCCTAGTGAGTAGATGTATGTATAAAACTGTGTAATTTATCTGACTAAATATTAGCTATGAATTCCCAGAATGTACCTGAAGGTGGTTGTTCTTTCCATCGTGTCCTGATGAGCTTTATACTGCAGTGGGGGCTTGACACTCTTGGGCCGCGTGTGCCCTTTATAGGCAGGATACTTCTCTGAGTACTCTGACAACACATTAGTCTTGCTGCCTTTCTTGTAAAGTGCTGTGGGCTGGTGTATGCAACGGTGGCGGCTGAAGAGAACGGAGAAGCATTTAAGACAGAGGAGCCATTTAAAATGAAATTATACTTTTGAGAAGGCATAAACTCATTAATATGTCTTTCACCAAGTGATTTTTCTCAGTTCCCGCAGTACTTTTACTGAACATGTTTGTGGAGTCCAGGGCAACAGCTATACAACAAACTCTGTCACTGACTGAACCCTCCATTCTACACACATAAATACACTTCTTTCTTCATATTATTTTCTTTGCACTACAAGTGTATTGAGGACTTGTATTTCCATCAAACTGAAAACTATTAAATCAAATTAAATTGACTAACGTTACCTGACATTTTCTTCACTACTTTCCTATTAATTATGCAATGATATAAAACGAAAAATAACATAATATATATATATATATATATATATATATATATTGTTTTTATCAATTATTGTCAAATTAATTATTGTAATGTATTTGTTTTTAATTTCCAAACCATTATTAAAAGGTATTAAAATAAATTTCATATTAAATTATGTCCGTCAAGATATTCGTTCAAGATATTGATATTCGTTCTACCATTTACCCATCAATTATTCAAAACTCCTTCTCGGGCTTCAAACATTGCTACAAAAACAAACAAACACATGAAAAAATACTCTTACCCACAGCTGCACATCTCACAGATACAGAGACGCGTCATTTTCCTCGGTTTTTTGAGGAATATTGTGAATTTTCCTCACTTACACACTGCTTCTCTGGCGTTTGTCTTGTACTAAGCGTCCCGTTTCCCCGGCAACCACTGTTTGCTGCGTCCTGGTGACGACGCAGCGTAACGTATTACGTATGTCGCGCGCGACGGGCACAACGCACATTTGCGCTTCCTGGACAGGACAAAACATGTGAGTATCTGTTGTCGTTTCTCATGCTGAGGATATCAAAGTTTATTCAAGCAGGAGAAACGGTGAATATCAGTTTTATTTTTTGCTGAGGATGCGCGTTTATATTTTACGATATTATATATGTTTGCGGTGAATGTTCAGTTTGTTTAACAGTCTGTCAATCTTAGTTGAATGGACGTTGTTTTGAAAACTTGTGTCAAATGAGTGTTTGAATGAATGAATGTGAGAAATAAAGTGCCGAAATCTTCAATTTCTCAACAAAACGCACGCGGGTTTGTTTTGAAAGAACGGCATTTAAAACCTGATCGACTTCAAAGCCATATTTTGTGTTTAAGAAAGAATTTGGACACACAAAAATTGCATTATATAACAAAATGTCAAACCAAATGGCGTAGTGCAGTTCAGCTCTTTTATAACATTTCTAACCATTCAGGGTTGATTTTATGTCCAAACCACCATAATTCTGTATGACAGTCCTCTATATGTCATTATATTTTGTATTTATGACAATATACTTTCATAATAGTTAACGGAAGGTGAAGCAGTGAGCACCTCTAGAATATATAGCCTACATCTTTCATTATTTCAGGATACCCAAAAGAAAGATCGTTTTTAAATTTATTTATTACAATAGAATAAATTCTAGGAGGAAAAAGATCTGTCGTTATTGTACTACAATAGCTTGAGCAGCATTTGTGTGCAGATGTCACTTGCTTTGATATTTTGTTTTATTGTATAATGCAGTGACACTCATACATGTTTAAGCAACTTAAGCACCCAAATGCTTTTTTGGGATTTCTATATATGTATTTGCACTAATAATGAAGTGATCTTCATCTTTTGTGCTTCATCTTCACAGCATAGAAAGTCAAAATGGGTCTCACAAATTTGGAGAAGATAATTGCACTGCAGAAGAAAACATCTCACATCAGGAATCTGTGTATTCTTGCACATGTAGATCATGGTGAGTTTAAAGGATGTTGATATGAGTCCGATCTTTGTTTTTATTCACTGTTAGGCATCTACCACAAGATTTTGGTTAAAACTTAAAACTTTGTGTTTGTAAATGTGTTTCCCATAGGGAAGACAACATTAGCAGACTGCCTGGTGGCGAGTAATGGTATCATATCCAGTCGTTTAGCAGGAAAGGTAAGTGGACCTACAGAGAATTATCAAAAATCTGCACAATTGCTAATGCTTTTCCAACATTTTTTTGTGTGTGTTTTTATGATAAACACTGAATAAATAAAAAAAATAATAATAATAATTTTTTTAATGATAAAAATTTTGACAGTGTATCTTTAACTACATATTGTCATTGGTGTTATTGTTAACTAAATATATATATATATATATATATATATATATAAAAAGTTGAAATAAAATAAATGAATGTTTAAGCACGTTAAGTTAATAACAAATAATAATAAATGACAAAAGCACATAACTAAATGACTAAAACCTAAGCTAAAATGAAACCTGAAAATACAAAAATAAAAGTTGATTCAAAATGGTTACAGATTCTGTAATATTATATAATGTTATATAAATAATAATCATTTTAAGTCAAATATTATAACCTTCAGTTCAGTTCAGTGAGTGAGTCATCTGAGCTGATTCAAACCAATGACTCCTGATTCCTGAAAGCTATTCAGACTAGTTTAATAGTAAACCAGTTTGTCTCATTAAAATGTATTACATAAACATAAAGTGATTCATGTGAAAATTGTAGAACATGTTGTACTCTGTCAAACAAACATAGTCCTTACTCCAACTCTAACCATTAACAACCCATAAAATCAGAGGGAAATAATTGGGTTGCTTAATTTAGAAAATAGTGTTAAATTAGCCTTCATGCAAAATACAGTATCTTTTGTTTTGGAGGTGGAATAAGACTCAGACTAGGCTAGGGGTGTGCGATAATATCGTAATTGTTGCTTTAATGATATGTAATTTGACATTACCAAGTATTTTGCAAAAACCAAATAAAACACCTACGGAGTGCACGCTTACATTATGCGATGAAGTCTAGACTAGAGCACATGCGCATTTAGAGTGCGTTCTTTCACTGCATGATTCAGTATAATAAAATGCACTAAGAATGATCACAAAATTCAAGATATGAGGCAGAAAATGTGTGTGTGTATACATGTATGTGTATATATATATACAGTGGGGCAAAAAAGTATTTAGTCAGCCACCAATTGTGCAAGTTCTCCCACTTAAAAAGATGAGAGAGGCCTGTAATTTTCATCATAGGTATACCTCAACTATGAGAGACAAAAATAAGTATTTGGTCAATAACAAAATTTCATCTCAATACTTTGTTATATACCCTTTGTTGGCAATGACAGAGGTCAAACGTTTTCTGTAAGTCTTCACAAGGTTTTCACACACTGTTGCTGGTATTTTGGCCCATTCCTCCATGCAGATCTCCTCTAGAGCAGTAATGTTTTGGGGCTGTTGCTGGGCAACACGGACTTTCAACTCCTCCAAAGATTTTCGATGGGGTTGAGATCTGGAGACTGGCTAGGCCACTCCAGGACCTTGAAATGCTTCTTACGAAGCCACTCCTTCGTTGCCAGGCGGTGTGTTTGGGATCATTGTCATGCTGAAAGACCCAGCCACGTTTCATCTTCAATGCCCTTACTGATGGAAGGAGGTTTTCACTCAAAATCTCACGATACATGGCCCCATTCATTCTTTCGTTTACACGGATCAGTCGTCCTGGTCCCTTTGCAGAAAAACAGCCCCAAAGCATGATGTTTCCACCCCATGCTTCACAGTAGGTATGGTGTTCTTTGGATGCAACTCAGCATTCTTTCTCCTCCAAACACGACAAGTTGAGTTTTTACCAAAAGTTCTATTTTGGTTTCATCTGACCATATGACATTCTCCCAATCCTCTTCTGGATCATCCAAATGCTCTCTAGCAAACTTCAGACGGGCCGGCCATGTACTGGCTTAAGCAGGGGACACGCCTGGCACTGCAGGATTTGAGTCCTGGCGGCGCAGTGTGTTACTGATGGTAGCCTTTGTTACTTTGGTCCCAGCTCTCTGCAGGTCATTCACTAGGTCCCCCCGTGTGGTTCTGGGATTTTTGCTCACAGTTCTTGTGATCATTTTGACCCCACGGGGTGAGATCTTGTGTGGAGCCCCAGATCGAGGGAGATTATCAGTGGTCTTGTATGTCTTCCATTTTCTAATAATTGCTCCCACAGTTGATTTCTTCACACCAAGCTGCTTACTTATTGCAGATTCAGTCTTCCCAGCCTGGTGCAGGTCTACAATTTTTTTTTCTGGTGTCCTTTGACAGCTCTTTGGTCTTGGCCATGGTGGAGTTTGGAGTTGGACTATTTGAGGTTGTGAACAGGTGTCTTTTATACTGATAACAAGTTCAAACAGATGCCATTAATGCAGGTAACGAGTGGAGGACAGAGGAGCCTCTTAAAGAAGTTGTTACAGGTCTGTGAGAGCCAGAAATCTTGCTTGTTTGTAGGTGACCAAATACTTATTTTACCGAGGAATTTACCAATTAATTCTTTTTTTTTTTTCTCATTTTGTCTCTCATAGTTGAGGTATACCTATGATGAAAATTACAGGCCTCTCATCTTTTTAAGTGGGAGAACTTGCACAATTGGTGGCTGACTAAATACTTTTTGCCCCACTGTGTGTGTATATATATATATATATATATATATATATATATATATATATATATATATATATATATATATATATATATATATATATATATATATATATACCGTATTGACCGAATATAAGGCGATGTTTTTCCTTGAAATACATCTGAAAAACGTGTCCGTCTTATATTCAGGGTCTAGACTTTGACATGTCAATAATACACCCACAACAATAGGTGGCGCCAAAACGCATAAAACGAGTGTGCCATGAAATATGTAATGTGTGTTGTAAAGATCGCGAATGAAAACAAAAGAAAAGCTTACAGCAGCATGATCGTGACTGTCATGTTAGCCTGATGGGACCAAACTTCCTCTGTAAGTGATTTTAAAAAATAAGACAGTACCCAGATTTGAAGACTACAATAAGATTTCACGTCTACTGATAATAACATTTTTGTAGGCTACTATGAGATTGATAGCCTAATTGTTATATAATTCAGATGGGCTACCTGTTATTTCAATGGTATATCAAAATGTTCCAATGTCATTGTTGGTACATTTTACCAGTATTTACCATACTTTCAAAACAAAAATTAGAATTGGAAAAATATGCAATATGAAAATAATTTAATAAATGTGTTTTACAGAGAGAGATATAAAAAAAAAAAAAAACAAGATTTGGTTTTCAAAAAGCCTTTTTCCAACAGGTACATCTGGAAAAAGGGGGGTCGTCTTATAATCAGGGTCGTCTTATATTCGGGACAATACGGTATATATATATATATATTATACTGTATATATCATTTCATATAGTTAATATCACACGAAGATTGCCGATTTTTCTTCAAAAATAAACTTGATTACAAATGTGATATTGACTTTATACAACAGTTCAATAAACAATAAGTTAATATTAAGAGACGTACGTTTTAGACACCATATTGCCTGTTTTTGCTCCATTTCGCAAAACAAAAAAATTATTCCAAACAGCTACAGCACTGTTTTGCGTCTCTGAGCAACATGACAGTGTTTCGTTCCTGAATGAATCAACCGTTTGAATGAATCGGTTCATGACTCACTTATTAACAGTGACTTGCTGCCACCTACTGGCGGTTTTAATTTCACATTCAAAGTATGTTTTCATTTAAATTAAAATGAAATTAAATTTCATTAAACATAATTTCAAATATCAGTATTCAATGTTTTATGTTTAAAATATCAAAACATTATGCATTTGTAACTGCAGGTTAAAGCACTCCATGTCCCTGTGAGCTGCATTAAACAGTGTGTAAATACATCTAAATGCCATTCAGATTCAACTTCTGCAAAGATTAATTTTGTTGATACTGGTTTCATTTGTTTGGTAACAGCCTAAATGTCTTATTATTCTAATTGACTGATTAAATGTAACAATTTGACTCAAAATATGCACACTTTTAGAAAAAAAAAAAGACTTTATTAAAGGTAAAATTGCCCATAAAAGGTAAAAATCAATTTAAACTTATATGAAAATCTTTTTTTTTTTTTTCGATATCGTACACTCCTAACATGTCCTCTCTCTCAGTGTGATCTGAAATGCTGTTTTCTGTCTGTTCCTGTAGCTGAGATATCTGGACAGCAGGGAGGACGAGCAGATCAGAGGAATCACTATGAAGTCCAGTGCTATTTCATTACATTATTCAACAGGTAATGGCCATTGCGGTCTGTAGTTTTACTGATTCAGCACTATGTACTGCTGTAACTCACGGGTAAGAACTTGTCATTGCAGGAGGAAACGAGTACCTCATTAATCTGATCGACTCTCCCGGTCATGTGGACTTCTCCTCGGAGGTGTCCACTGCTGTCAGACTGTGTGATGGGGCCATTGTTGTTGTTGATGCTGTGGAGGGAGTGTGTCCGCAGGTATCATCCGTCACTTGAGTGTGTTTTCATATACAGGTTTCTCTATATTGCAGTGTTTCAAAGTATTAATGTGTAGAAATTACACACTTTAAGAATTGCAGTTACTGTTACGCACCTTTTATTTGATCATTACATTTCCTAAAGTTTTAATTTAATGTAAAAATAAAGGTAATCAAATGGCATCTCGTTAAAATTCACAACATTAGAATTTGTTCGTTTGCATTTCGAAGAGCCCTTCGTTTGCATTCCAGTGAATTGATTTGTTTTTTTACTCGGTGTTCGCCAGACTTCATGAATGTTCATGAAAAGCATCATTAATCACAATGATAGTATTTAGATCATATTTAGATTTTTAGTAAACATTCTGAATCTACTTGACAGCTATGCTTGTGCGGTCGATGATGGTTCTGTTCTTAAACCTCTACAACATCTCTTTTTTTTCTACTTTAGACACAAGTCGTTCTACGACAAGCTTGGCTGGAGAATATCCGTCCTGTTCTTGTCATCAACAAAATCGACCGGCTGATCGTGGAGCTGAAACTCACGTCACAGGAGACGTACACTCACCTGCAGAAATTACTAGAGCAGGTGAGTCAGAGCTCCAAAACACGGCTGAAGCTGTTACAAATAAATTATCAATTATTACAAATAGGGATTTTGAAATGCATTTTGTGTGTGAAAGTCAAGCCAAGTCATGTTTTTTTTTTTTTGTAGGTCTTATACTGAATAAAATGTATACTTTAGGAAATGTTTAGATATTTAATTTTTTATATACTTTTTTGATATCATTTATATATCATCAGTATTGGGGTCAGTAAGATTTTTTGTTAAATAAATTGATACATTTTATTTAGCAAAAACACATTAAATTGATCAAAAGTGACAGTAAAAAGATGTATAAATTGTTTCAAAAAATATATTATAATATATGACCCTGGACGACAAAACCAATCTCAAGTGTAAAATTGAGATATATACATCATCTGAAAGCTGAATAAATATGCTTTCCATTGATGTATGGTTTGTTAGGATCGGACAATATTTGGCCGAGATACAACTATTTGAAAATCTGGAATCTGAGGGAGCAAAAAAATCTAAATATTGAGAAAATCGCCTGTAAAGTTGTCCAAATGAAGTTCTTAGCAATGCATATTACTAATCAAAAATTACATTTTGATACATTTGCCGTAAGAAATTTACAAAAAATCTTCACGGAACATGATCTTTACTTAATATCCTAATGATTTTTGGCATAAAAGAAAAATGGATAATTTTGATCCATACAATGTATTTTTGTCTATTGCTACAAATATACCCCCGCGACTTAAGACTGGTTTTGTGGTCCAGGGTTACATATATTATGTTAAATAAATGCTGTTATTTTGAACTCACTATTTATCACTGTATCTGGTTTCCACAAAAATATTGTTTTCAACACATTTATAATAAGTAACATTTTCTATTCCTTGAGCAGGAAATCAGCATATTAGAATGATTTCCAAAGGATTAGCAATCTTCTTTAGTATTATATAAATAAATAAGATTTAAAAATATGATTAATTAATAATGTTTAATAATAAGTTAATAAGTATAATAATAACAATTAACACCAATTAATACATATAATAATTTTAAATGGTAATACCATGTCACAATATTATTTTACGATATCTTTACTGTATTTTTGACCAAATAAATTCAGCCTTGGTGGAGATAAGGGATTTTTTTCAAAAGCATTTTGCAGTTTTGTTAGTTTTTTTTTGACTGAGGATGTTTTGGCTTATCAAGTTACTCTTTTTTTTTCATAGTCCAAAGATCAAGGAAATGTAATCTTTTTTGGTGATATGACCATTTGACTTGTCTCTGTACCATGTTACTGGACAAAAATGAAGTTCTCTAAAACAGGTCTCTGCCTGTTCTGTAGGTGAATGCAGTTACTGGCACGTTATTCACCTCTAAAGTCCTGGAGGAGCGAGCGGAGAAGGACGCAGAAGCTCAGAGCAGCTGTACAGAGAACGGCAGCGTAGATCAGGTGTACGACTGGAGCGCAGGTTTAGAAGAAACCGATGACTCTGACCTCTACTTCAGTCCTGACCGCGGAAATGTGGTGTTTGCCAGCGCTATAGATGGCTGGGGCTTCAGGTACATCTTGCGCTTTCTCAAACTGAGGGCGCTTTCAAATTTTTAAAAATGAATTTGTCAGAATATTTTATCAAAAGCATACATGGTTGGTTTTCACCCTTTACATCTTGCCAGTGGTTGTAGTACTTACGATGGCTCACAAGATGGCAATACTATACTGGATTTCAACATCAGGACTCCCCACCCTTATAATGTATTGCACATTTTTGTGCTGTTACGTAATGGTGGTTTTAGATACTTGAAATAAGGGCTAAAGTAAAGTACTAATACGACTGGTGTAGGTGTATATTTCTAAAAGCTGACCAAACCGAACACAGCACTCCTCTGGTGAGCTCATTACTTTCAGCATGTTTTATATTATAAAAGCACTCCATACTCAAGTACCTTTTTGCAGTTTTAGATTAAAAGAATAGGTCAGCCAAAAAGTTGGACATCATTTACTCACTCTCATGTCATTCTTTTTCCTTTATCATGTTGTTACTTGAGTGAAACACAAAATATGATGTTAGACAAAATGTATGAGCTGCACTTTTCCATACAGAAAGTGTAATGTGACTAAAGTGCTCCATACATCTTTTCATTTGCCTTTAAGATGAATTCTCATAGAGGGTATATTAGCATATGGCCTAGAAAGACTTGTTTCAGTCCATTACCGTAAGGAGGCCTTGTTTTGTGATTTCTAGATGTCATTAAGTTGTGCTGAACTGATGCAAATGTGATGCATCAATCTCTCAAGCAGAAATACGAGAGTCTAAGGGTGCTTTTTATGTAGACCAGAAAAAAGTGGCCTAGTTAGAAGTCAAACATGGACCTCTAAACCAAGAGGAGGTATAAACTTAAGCTTCAGAGTCGTAACATTATTTATCATGAACTTACAATGATTTTATTTCATTTTAATTTCAATATTTACTAATACATTATTAAAATCAAAAGTTGTATTTGTTAATAGTATTTAATGTATCTAAGCTAGCATGAACTAACAATGAAGAGTTGTATTATTATTAACTAATGCTCACAAAGATGAATAAATACTGTAACAAAAGTATTGCTCATTGTTAGTTAATGTTTGCATCTTGGATGGATGATTTAAGATCTATTACATGCTCTGTAGACTAATATAAATTGCATTCATAATTTGTTTCCTTTACATTTATTCATGTTAAATCAACATAAATGTTAATTATACATACATATGTGTATATTTTTTATATACAGAAGGAACTGGGTTATTAATGAAATCATAAAAATGTAAAATTAAAATGAATAATTTTAACATAAAATATATCAAAATAAAGCAATATTTTTTATTATGTTATGTGTTTAGCTAAATGCCATGTGAACATTAATCGACGTCAGAGAACCGTGAACATGTGAAAGTGTTGTTTAACTTAAAATCTCATGGGCTACTTATTTATTTAGGTAAGTATTTTAGGTCAAATGGGTTTGGCTGACAGAAGAAGTTAAGGAATCCCTGGTGTATCTATTATGTGTATATATATATATATATATATATATATATATATTATACGATGCAGACCAGGACTTGTGTCAGCTGGTTGTCCGATATGTTTTCATGCACATGCACTCTAATCACTGCTCTACGGCTCTGACGGAAATATGTTTTTGAAGCTGAAGGCTAATGATATCTTACTGAATATGACTCTGTAAAACAGTGTGATGTTTAACATTGCAGCTGTGAATATTCTGTTAAATTTAGTTACGTGTTAATTATGCAGTGATCTTACAGCTGTCATAGATTAGAGACGTTGTTGAAATCACAGACCTCTTTGAACTGCATTCTTGCAAATTAATGGGATGTAATAAAATAAATAACAAATGACAAGTGCAAATAATGATGCTGAGTTGTATTTTTTCTAATTCTCTGACAGCATTCATCAGTTTGCAGAGATGTACAGTCAGAAAATGGGCATCAGCTCCTCTGTTCTGCTCAAGACCCTGTGGGGCGATTTCTACCTCAATGCCAAAGCCAAAAAAATCATGAAGGGAGCTCAGGTACTATCTTACACTTACCTTACATCTGAACATGATTCATGTACTTGTACCATGGTAATACATTGGTATGCTTTATAATGCCATATATAAACCACATAATAGTGAAGTTATCTGTAAACTGATGCCATGGTTACACCACAGTATGGGTTTTCAATGCGGTCATGGTGTTTTTCACCCGAGAAAATATATTTTATGTGTTTCATATTAAGAAAACAGTGTTTATGCTGGTCCTAAAAAGTCTTAATTTGCCCTTCCTCAAATTAAGGCTTAAAACTTCCTACATTGGAGCAGGAAGTCTTAAATTCATAAAATGATGGCATGCAAAAAAATAAATATCTTCATCAGTATTTTTGTCTCATGTTCCAGTTCAAATATCTAACACATCTAAACATAAGATATATTTACTTGAGATTCAAAATGGAAATAGTAAAAGTTTTGTTTTCTGAGGAATTAAACATCACATTAAATGATGTGAGTTTGTGCTTAAAACAAGAACAAATACCTTTCAATGTGTTATGAACATTTATTTTTCCTTTGGATTGAGTTGATTTTTCTGACCCTTTCGACAGATTTGTTTTTGTTTTAATCATAAACTCGCTTCATTTTGATCAGTTTCACAGAAAACAAGACTTTTTATGACATTTTGCTTCTCAGTGATTTAATAATCTTTAGACGTTTGCACTGGAAAACAAGACAAAAATACTGAGAAAGAACATCATGTTTTTGCAGTGTGATCTGAAAGTACAGTAATAGTAATTCTAATTGAGCTATTTTTAAAAAAGCAATGGAGATCTGTTGGAAGTTGTACAACTGTTGCTTTTACTCATTGTCTTCTGCCCTAGACGTTTACATTTAGAGAATATATTGACGTATTGTTTTCCCTTTAATGTATTACTTGCATTTTCTTTAATTTATCTCAAAATTGTCTTAAAGTCTTAAATTTAGCTTCATAAAGCCTGCAAAAACCTTTTGAAAAGATCTGTGTTGTGGTGCATTACATGCTGAAAGAGCTGCAACTTTCAATAGAGTGTGTCACATTTACATACTCGGTTTGACTATCTTTGGAAATGTTGAAGCAGCCGCATCTATCTGCTGTTCCCCTTTGAGAGACTGACAGGAAGTGGGCTGACAGAGCTACAGGAGTGATGTGACAGCAGAGACCCTCCATTAGATGTTCTGGGTTTGTAGTGCCATTTAGGGCATTCGAATATGCCGTAGTTATGCTAATGGACGTCAGTTCCCTCACTGAAACCTCACCTTAATAACTAGAGATTACATACACACACGCACACATTAGTCTGGAACATCCTCTTCCTTCCCATGAACAAATGATCCAAACTAAGCAGACCTGGATATGGTGTTATAAAGGTCAATAATGTGACTCCCATATTTTGTATTTGGATCTATTATTATAAAACATGAAAATTATACAGACAGTGATTTGGACTCTACACTTCTGTGAAGGACTTTTTTTATATTTCTGAATTAAAATGCATTAATAAAATGCTGAAAAAAAGCACATTGCTGTTCAAAAGTTTGGGGTCGGTGAGATTTTTTTTTTGAATGCTTTTGATAATAGTTTCTTATGCTCACCAAAGCTGCATTTATTTGAGCAAAAATATAGTATTATTGTGAAATAATATTACAATTTAAAATAACTTTTTTAGGAAATTAAAACTTTTTACATTTTGAAAATCAGTCACTGACCTTGATAGAAAGTTCTTTTGTGGTCTTTTTTGCTTTTATTTGCGTATTGTGATTTGGCCCTTTTTTTATCGTTTCATCATTGGTAAGCACATTTGTACTGTAAAGACTCTCTAACACAGCATTATGCAGAGCCAAAGCATAAAACCCAAACTTGCCCGAAACCTAAAGTTAATAACACTATGTTTGGGTAAAACAATTAGGCTTTACAGATAAATATTGGTTTAACTTATTGATCCTCTTTGCAGTACATTTGTGAGCAGTGACCACATTTAAAGCATGAGTGTCTTAAATTCAACGTGAAAAGTTTTTGAAAAAATGTGTATTCTGAAGTTCATTTGTCATTGTCCCATAAACAATATGAGGATATTTTGTGCATTGGTTAATAAGAACCCTCTTGTCAAAGATGTTTACAGTAATGCAGGACGAGGATCTGAATAATGAATCCTTTGAAGATCTATGCCTCGGTCTGCAGTTACCAGATGATTCGGCTCGCCAGACGTACAACACAAAAAAAAAAAAAAAAAAGGCTTCATCCTAGACTGATCAATCACTGCCATTATTCCACTCTGGCAGACAGATCTCATTCAGACAGAGTTGGTTATGCAGGGCGACATGACCTCCAAACGGCAACATTGATTTGCAGGACTGACCGAGTCGAGCCTAACTTAAGCCTTTAAACTCATTTGAGCTCATATGTTAGTGAAGAGTTTATTATGGCTCCAAATCTTAAAAGCAACTAATGAGTCCTTATAGTACCTGGGTCCTTTACATGCTGGCTTAATTTGTGTATTTGTGTATGGTGCATTCTCTTTTCCTTATACTGTCTAATGGACATCATGCTCATTTACTCTTTGTCTTTCTTTGTCTTCACAGTCCAAAGGAAAGAAACCTCTGTTTGTGCAGCTTGTCCTGGATAATATCTGGAGTATGTATGATGCTGTGGTCACTAGAAGGTAACTTCCTATATATTTGTCAGTACAAATGAGAAATTGACATCAACTCATGATTTGATTTATATTAAAAATAGTTTTCATTAATTAACATAACAATAAAAGCTGAAATAAAAAAAGGTAAAAAAAAAAAAAAAGTAACTTGAAAAGCTTAAACAAAAGATAAAAACAAACTAAAATAAAATAAGTTGATGTACTAAAGCCAAATTGAAATGTAACGATTAACAAAATTACTACAACTTAAACTACAATTATTTTCTTGGCAAGTAACAGAAATAAGTGTAAGTTTGTGTGCAAAATGCAAAAATATGAAAAAGTACTAAAATTTTAATTTTGAATTAAAGCAAAATAGAAATAAAAAACTAAAACTAAAATATAAATAACAAAAGCAGACAACAAAATTACTTAAACTTGGTGTACAATGTTCAGTCATGAAATAAAACTTGAAATAAACATTTCCACTCATTACTTCTGAATGCATAATTTCGGTCTAACTGTGCATAAATCATCAACATATTTTATTTTTTAATTCAAAATGAAAAAAGTCACTTTAAATGTGTATTTCCAGTTTCTTTTACATTTCGTTTATACTTTTTCCAGGGACAAAGAAAAGGTGGAGAAGATGGTGACCTCTCTGGGGTTACAGGTCATGTCTCGTGACCTGAGACACTCCGACCCCAAAGTGCTCCTCAGTGCCATCTGCAGCCAGTGGCTTCCTGTGTCTCAAGCCGTGCTCTGTATCCTTTACTACACAAACACTAGCATTCAAAAGTTTGGGATTGGCAAGTTTTTTTTTTTTTTTTAATTTAATTTTAAAATGTTGTTTGCTTTTTTTTTTTCTTTTATGGAATAAATAGAATTTTCAGCAGCATCATTACTCCATATTATAATATGCTGATTTGCTGCTCAAGAAACATTTTTTTTATCATCATCAATGTTGAAAACAGTTATGCTGCTTAATAATTTTGTGGAAACTGTGTTGATCTAAATCTAAAATCCAATCTAAAAGTCTTTACTGTCACTTTTGATTAATTTAACGCATCCTTGCTGAATAAAAGTATTAATTTCTTAGGTAATTATTAGTCTTTGTTTATAATTTTTAGTCTATTTTGGCGTTTATAAAATTGTAACTTTTTAAGAAATGTAATATTAGAATTTACAGCGTTGTTTTGACATCATTAACGTGTAATCACTGCATTGGTGTTCTTGCATTGATTTACATAATGAACTATAATTGGTCCATACTTTCTTGCATCTATAACTGTCTCTGATAAACTGGGGAAGAAAGGAGACAAATAGATTAGAGATATCAGCCCTATGAATAATGTAAATTTTATCAGCAGTTTTCGTAGACGTGAGTTCTGGCATTGTTTCTCTCAGGTGGTGTAGTTGGATATAGACGTAATTTGAGTCTCATAATTAATATAAGTAGCTGTTCTTTGTAGTAGGATCAACTTTAAATCTTCCTAGAGACAATGTATGAGTAAAACAAAGCAGAAGGGAGTACATTTGGCATATAAAGATTGGTTTAACCTCTTGGTCCTGTGTTTTGGACTGTCCAAAAGTCTGAATTTCAGAGTATTGACTCTAGAAACAAAGAGCACACAGTCCTCTGCTAATTATACACAACCTCCAGTGACGTTAGCCACATCAGCACTAGGCATTTGACTGGCGTTGTCCACCTCCTCAGCCGTCAGCCGTCCTGCCGCGATCTCACCAGATGTACGGGGAGGACACACACAAGCTACCGTTATTAGACGGCTCCTTCTGCGCCGATATGATTGACACAGACACGCCTCGCAATTACTGTGGTGACAGGTGCTCGGAGTGACACGGCACCGCGATTAACGCTTTTGGAAAAATCTCAGTTGCTCCCCTAAACATGTAATTGAGTGATTCTCAAAATACATCGCAAATGTACAATTTTGGCCCACTTGGCAGGTGTTTTATGTTTGCGTGTGTTGTTTTTTTGTGAATGGAAAGTAGTTGGAACTTTTCATAGTTGGGTGAACCATTACTTTTAAGGCATTACAGGCACAAACTTTTGCTTTTTAGTAGTGAGAACTACTCGATATGTAAGAGAAACTATTATTTAATGTCAAATTAACCTGGTAGCTAGTTTAATTTAATTTAATTTTGGTCTGTCTCACCTCACAAGTCCTGATCTTCTTGACTATCCGGTAATTGAAATCATACAGCGCCACAATTCTGACATAATTTCATCTGTCAAATATTTAACCCTGTTACCAAAGTTATCGTAAGGGGAAAAAATCATGAATCTAATACTTTTCCTAATTTTATTTCAAAATGTATTAATTTATTTATTGTACTGTTCAAAAGTTTGGGATCGGTATGATTATTTTATTTATTTTTTAAAACATTAATTAATAGCTTTAATTAATCAGGACAGTAAAGAGACATTAAGAACATTTTATTTCAAATAAATGCTGATTTTGAACTTTCTATTAATCAAAGAATAGAAACAAAGAAGAAAAAAAAAACACATTTTGCATTAAAAAAAAAAAAACCCTAAGCAGCACAACAGTTATAACAATAAAACTTTTCTCAAATCATTATATTAGAGTGATTTCTGAGGGACCATGTGACAATGAAGACTGAAATAATATATTATTATTATATTATAAATTATAATATTTCCCAAAATTATTGTTTATATAGTCCTTTTAATAAAGTTCATCCTTGGTGAGCATAAAATAATTTTTTTCCAAAACATTTAAAAAAATCTTATTGATTGACTTTATTTTAAAAATAAAAAACACACATAAATACATATAAAAAATAATAACCAAGTTTATATTTTTATTTTTTATTATTTGCATATATCTCAAAATTTGCTAACAGGGCTGCAAGCCTCAAATAAATAAATTGAATATGAAAGCATCAAATATTTTAATTTGCATCCTGAGGTTGACAAGCAACGTTTTTTGAAGTAAAGCAATTTTCTTGGCGACCATTTATTTAAAAAAGAAAACATTTCAGGTCCTATTTTGTACCCTATTTGTGGAAAGTGCCAGTGGAGTGTGTTTTCTTGAACTGCTACTCAGCAATGGTGTGTGAAAAGCTGCCCAGCCCAGCTGAGATCTCGGCTGAGAGAGTGGAAAAGCTGATGAGCGTGGGAGCACGCAGGTTCGACTCTCTGCCCGAGCAAACGCAGGAGCTAAAAAAGGGTGAGTGTGTGTTAACAGCTACAGCAGAGAACCTGTAAGCAGAGGATGTTTTTCACACAGCGTTTCCAGACTCCATCTGTGAATACACCGTTTTGAAACTCACACTCGTATTGCACGTATGCGCTCTTTTCTCATGAAAATGGCGTCCTTAGACCTTTTCTAGCACTTTCCGCCCACTGGAAGCTTTCTAGGTCTACAGCACCTGTCCACTCACTGCTCTATGAACTGTGTTTGGATTCAATAGCTCCGCATTTGGCATGTGGCTTTTTTTTTTTTAAAGCTGAAAAAATAATTTGGTGTAGCGTGAAAATGTTTTTTTTGTTTTCTTCTTCAGTTAATGTGTTTTCAAGGAACACGTTAAATTAAACAAGAAATTTTGAAGTATAAAGATGAAAATTGTATTTTATTGTAAAACAGTGATCTTTGTTTTATTCACAATAAATAATAATATTTTACAGTGTATTATGGTAGCCTATTGTTATGTTCTTCTTCTTTGAAGGCAATATTTCACCCAGAAATTACAAAGGGGTATGATTTTAAGATTTACAGTATACCACATTATTTTTCCTTTGCATGTCTGGACATTTATATAGGTTTATAGTACACGTTTTATATAAAAAATTATAATGCCAAGTACGAATTTACTATAAAATATGTTGGTAATCAAATCAATTTATAAAACTAACAATTTAGTAATGCAATTAAATGAACGTTTTTTTTCTTTCTTTTTTTTGACAAAGTTCTCGAAGTACGTGTATTTTTGTCATAATTCTTCAAGTTTCAACTTTTTTTCATATTTTGGCAGGTTATAGTAAAGACCTACATTTCTGTTTTTTAAATAAATTATTATTATTATTATTTGTAAGAAGTATACTCTACTGTACAATATTTGTTATAATTTCTTCATCGAACTTGTATTTCTTAGATTTATTCATGAAATATTGCTAAATTGACATTCTGCTTTACACAGTAAATTCCATTTTTGACTTGATTTTGTGATTTTTGTTTGCATTTTCTGCATTGCAGAAATCATAGGGCCCTGCATTGCATTTGCCATGTTAAAGAGATTAAGTTGTGTGGGTTATTCACTGTAAAAGTTATAACCATTAGTAAGAAGGGTATGCAGTATAAATGTCTCCCCTAATTACAGTCTATACAGTGCTCTTCAGCTACACAATATTTTGAAAAATACATATCATATGTGAAATTTAAGTACTACTCTAAATATTGTAGATGTGCCGCAAAGAGCATGTTATTCTCTAGTTCTTTAGAAAACCATCTTTGCGTTTCTCCTTCAAAGGCCCCAGAAATCAGTATGCTGTTCTGAAGAATATAACACCCTTAATAAAACATCAAGAATATTTTTTAATCTACAGAGGACCATATAGCTGCTCAAGAACCCGGTAGAGCTAAAAGTGGGTTCTTGATACGCAGGTTGTTTGTGAAATCTAAAGTGCATTGAAGAACCTGTAGTTGATTAAACAACTTTTGCAGCCGTCTGTGGTAAAAGTTGCCAGGGGGCATTTGTTTCTCCAGCTTTCAAACAGTTCCGACAAGAGTTTGTGTAAATAGCAGGATGCTTTTAATTTCGTGTGGCCTCAGGCTGAGGTTTCTTTGAGCTCGTGCATTAAAAAGACGAGCGCTCCTCAATTCTGGCTTAGGGTTTGTAATATCACGCTTTAAAGTCGTTTCTGATGGCGCTTAGGTGTGAAATTTGTTTGATTTCGTATTCATATGAAAAGACCGCACCGTGTCCCATCCGTATTGTTCAAAGTCCGAATTGTACAATTACATTGGTGTTGCTGGCATTAAATAAGACTTCTTTAATCTGTTTGCTCTGTGTGTTTGTCCCCTGTAGCATTTCTAGATTGTTCGGCTGATGAGACGGCGCCGGTAATCGTCTTTGTGTCAAAGATGTTTGCTGTGGACTCCAAAGCTCTGCCGCAGAACAAACAGAGGTATTGAACTTGCAGATGTGTGTCTTCATGTGTTATTTTAAGCAAATGTCTGTTTTTTATGTTGCGTGCTGTTATAGAGTGATAGAAACATGGCCTGATTTGATACAGGGTTATTATAGTTAACTATTTCTATTCAATCAACTTGTTTTATTTTTATTTATTATAAAAAAAAAATAACCCTCTAGCACTTTCGTTCTCTATACTTTTTTGTTCTATTTACTTGTTTTCTTTTTTTTATTTTATATATATATATACAGTGAGGAAAATAAGTATTTGAACACCTTGCTATTTTGCAAGTTCTCCCACTTAGAAATCATGGAGGGGTCTGAAATTGTCATCGTAGGTGCATGTCCACTGTGAGAGACATAATCTAAAAAAAAAAATCCAGAAGTCACAATGTATGATTTTTTAACTATTTATTTGTATGATACAGCTGCAAATAAGTATTTGAACACCTGAGAAAATCAATGTTAATATTTGGTACAGTAGCCTTTGTTTGCAATTACAGAGGTCAAACGTTTCCTGTAGTTTTTCACCAGGTTTGCACACACTGCAGGAGGGATTTTGGCCCACTCCTCCACACAGATCTTCTCTAGATCAGTCAGGTTTCTGGCCTGTCGCTGAGAAACACGGAGTTTGAGCTCCCTCAAAGATTCTCTATTGGGTTTAGGTCTGGAGACTGGCTAGGCCACGCCAGAACCTTGATATGCTTCTTACAGAGCCACTCCTTGGTTATCCTGGCTGTGTGCTTGGTCATTGTCATGTTGGAAGACCCAGCCTCGACCCATCTTCAATGCTCTAACTGAGGGAAGGAGGTTGTTCCCCAAAATCTCGCAATACATGGCCCCGGTCATCCTCTCCTTAATACAGTGCAGTCGCCCTGTCCCATGTGCAGAAAAACACCCCCAAAGCATGATGCTACCACCCCCATGCTTCACAGTAGGGATGGTGTTCTTGGGATGGTACTCATCATTCTTCTTCCTCCAAACACGTTTAGTGGAATTATGACCAAAAGTTCTATTTTGGTCTCATCTGACCACATGACTTTCTCCCATGACTCCTCTGGATCATCCAAATGGTCATTGGCAAACTTAAGTCGGGCCTGGACATGTGCTGGTTTAAGCAGGGGAACCTTCCGTGCCATGCATGATTTCAAACCATGACGTCTTAGTGTATTACCAACAGTAACCTTGGAAGCGGTGGTCCCAGCTCTTTTCAGGTCATTGACCAGCTCCTCCCGTGTAGTTCTGGGCTGATTTCTCACCTTTCTTAGGATCATTGAGACCCCACGAGGTGAGATGGAGCCCCAGTCCGAGGAGATTGACAGTCATGTTTAGCTTCTTCCATTTTCTAATGATTGCTCCAACAGTGGACCTTTTTCACCAAGCTGCTTGGCAATTTCCCGTAGCCCTTTCCAGCCTTGTGGAGGTGTACAATTTTGTCTCTAGTGTCTTTGGACAGCTCTTTGGTCTTGGCCATGTTAGTAGTTGGATTCTTACTGATTGTATGGGGTGGACAGGTGTCTTTATGCAGCTAACGACCTCAAACAGGTGCATCTAATTTAGGATAATAAATGGAGTGGAGGTGGACATTTTAAAGGCAGACTAACAGGTCTTTGAGGGTCAGAATTCTAGCTGATATACAGGTGTTCAAATACTTATTTGCAGCTGTATCATACAAATAAATAGTTAAAAATCATACATTGTGATTTCTGGATTTTTTTTAGATTATGTCTCTCACAGTGGACATGCACCTCGATGACAATTTCAGACCCCTCCATGATTTCTAAGTGGGAGAACTTGCAAAATAGCAGGGTGTTCAAATACTTATTTTCCTCACTGTATATATATATATATATATATATATGTAATATATAAAATAAAACCTTGCTATTTGTACTGCGTTAGGCTAACTTACAACTTGCATTTGTCACAGCACTTGCATATCATTGCTCTGTTTTTGGTTTGATTGCTTCCATTGTCCTCATTTGTAAGTCGCTTTGGATAAAAGCATCTGCTAAATGATTAAATGTAAATTATAGTTAACTAAAACTGAAGCTAAATCTAAAATCAAAACTTGAAAAAAAGATTTTCGATACCTGAAATTAAATAAATGTTAACTGAAATTAAATATTTTATATTTCAGTTAGTTGTCAAGGCAAAATTTCTCATTTTAAATTAAAAACTAAAACTGAAATACATAAAAAAATAAAAAAAACTCAATTGATATAAATATATATAAACTACTAAAAATGACAAAAACACAACAAAATTACTAAAACTACATTTAAAGTGAAAACAAAATATTAATAAAAACTATAATAGTATCTCAGTGATACTTAAATAACACTCTATTATTATTATTATTATTATTATTTATGTATTTTCTGTAATATATAAAATTCTCCAGCTTTCTCAAACTGGGGTTTATAAGGCAACTGCAGAGGGTTCTTTAAATTTATAAAAACGTAAAAATGTATTAAAAAATAATTAAAAAAAGAAAAATTACTAAAAAGACTTACTAAAAAGATATTAAATAATTATTTTATTCGTTACTGTGCATGTCATGTCATCATTAACATGAACGTGTGAATGTGTTGGTCATTATTGAATTAATATCTTAAAATCTCGGGGGAAACTTTGAGTAAATATTTTAGGTTAGAGTTGTTCAGCTGACAAAGAAATTTGCAATCCCTGCCCTAGTGAAATAGGACATCATGGTGAACCACTTATCACTTTGATGAACTTCAGTATGAAAATTTTGTTGTTTTTTTTGGTGCTGACAATTGTTGCACATATGTTTTGGAGAAAATAAATTGTTTATTTAATTTATTTCACATTTTATAAAATATAATTCATTTAAAAATGTTTTGTTATTATCTTGAATATATATTTCTAGCATGGCACATGAAAAGCTGTATCTTGTAAAACACTATTTACAAAACTATTATAAAGTTGTTTAAAAGGTCTTTAACTTTTTGCTATACCAGCTAATGGCATGTGAATAAAAAAAGACATAAAAAGGTATTTTTATTAATACTAAGCCTGAGGAATTCAAATTTCTGACACTATGCGAACTCAGTCTGTCGTTAAGCTTAAAAACTAGTGCGCAGGATCTGTATTCTTTCTCGTTTACATTATTTTTCTTAGAAAAGCCCCCATGACAATGGGATTATTTAGCATTTTATCCTGGATATGTGTGGCAAATGCTCTTGGATGTTGTTTTGTCGTACGGCATCACATACAAAATGAGCCTTTCTGTCTCTTGTCACATAGATATGAAGACACATTATGATTTTGTTTTTCATATTTTTGTTTTGGTGGCTTAATGTGAGGAACATTCCACATATGTGTCTCCACATTGCATTCTGGAGTAAACAGCCTTTAGGCATGATAGATAAACGTCTGATGGTAAATCTTCCAGGAAAGAGTCCGGACAGATGTTTTCTTTTGTAGATGGTTTATAGGACTTTGATTTGAGTCGCTCGCATAATTTACATCAGTGAAGATTAGACTGTCATTCCGACTCAAACCATGTGCTACTATGTTGCAATTCCTAAAATGATTTATTTACTTGCGTTTGCCCTTGGTGGGTGTTCACTACACACATTGATCTTAGACTGTGATCTGTCCTGTGATGGAAGGATTTGTATTAACAGAGTGTGAAATTAATATCAATTAAATCAAAAATCATTCTTAAAACCTTAAAGCCATTTTCTCAGCTCAGCAGTGTTGGTGTAGCTATCGAGTTGTGGTTTTGCAGGGTAGTAGGACGTTTAAAGGAAATCTTTGTGTTTAAAAATGGATATAATTGATCCTGATTGATTTCCTTCAGCTATTCAGTAGCAAAAGGTTATTCCAGTACTGTGTATACTACCAGTCAAAAGTTTTGAATAATTAGGATTATTAAAAGTAATTAAAAAAAAAAAGTACTCAAATAATGTTTATTTTCCAAAAGTACATTGCTGTTCTAAATTTTTGGGTCGGTAAGATTTTTAAAAATGTTTTTAAAGTATGTAATGCTCATCAAGGCTGCATTTATTTGATAAGAAATACAGTAAAAACACAAATATTGTGAAATATTATTATAGTTTCAAATAACAGTGTTATATTTGAATATATAATGCAATTTATTCCTGTGATGCACTGCTGAATTTTCAGCATCATTACTCCAGTCTTCAGTGTCACATGATCCTTCAGAAATCATTCAATTATTATTGGTGCTCAATTATTAATAATGGTTCTTATTATTATCGGTGTTTAAAACCATTTTGGGTGGTTAATATTTTTGTTCAAATATATTGAAATGAAAAATTGGGAAAAATCAGTTATTTTAAATTGTAATAATGCTTTTCTATTAAATTTATTCATCTTTTTCGATTAAATAAACACAGCCTTTGGGAGCAGAAGAGACTTCTTTCAGAAACATTAAAGAAAAATGTTAATTATTTCCAAACTTTTGACCAGTATTGTAAAAAAAGTACATTATAACATTCAATGGATATAAAAATGCTAGTATTTTTTCTAGTTACAGACTAGAAAATCCTGTGGGATCTTACTCATTTCCCATTAGGATTCTTTTAGGTTTGGTTCCAAATGATAAGAGAAATTCCAGAAGGAATCCTGTGTACATTTCTTCAGGCTTTTGTGTAGGACGAAAACTCTAGGATCCTGAATAATAGATCTGTGTGTGTATGTTTAAGTTTGCTGTAGCCCTTGGGTTCTACAAACTTAATGGACCTTGGCCAAACAGTGATGTAGCAGTTGATCGATACGGCACCGAGCTCGCTCTGTGTGTATATGTGTGTGTGAGCGCAAGTTTGTGCTGCTGTGTTTTTCCTTTGTTGCTGGACTATGAGAATTGATATCCTACGGTCAAGTTGCTGGCTTAGATCCTGTCCCTGTTGATGTCCTTTGTGTCTGGACTCAACTGAAATATGTTTTTCAGCTTTCAACCTAAGTAAGGTGACGTTGTGTCAGCGCTGAGGAACAATGCCCGTCGCAGATCCAAGAGCGGACGCTAGATGGCGCTCTCAGCCGCGTCAGACTCCTCACATGACCCTGGATCTGAGGACATGAGCTGCTCAGACTCTTTGTTCTGGAGTCAGTGTGTCAGTCAGCTCGCAGACGGGAACAAAAGCACACGGCCCCTTTAGGACTGACCTCGGATCAGACGTTTTCTATTATTCATTGGGCCGGGTGGAACTGTAAAATTAAATTAGATGGTGTTGCAGCTAATTCAGTCAAGTGGATCTTTGTTTCCATCTGTGTCTTTTTAAACATTCCACCCACTCACAAAATCTTACACTTACATACGTGATTCGTCTGTCCGGTGTTTTCAGCCCTTTTGTTCTCACATTTTGTCTTTCTTCTCACCTTCTCCAGTAGGTGACAGCCTGGAGTAGAGGTGGGTGGTATGACCAAAGTATGATTAATATTAAATCACTATAATGATACATATATAATTATTTTTTTAATTAAGATAGCAAAGAAAAATGGTTTATAATTGGGGAAAAATATTTTTGGATAACATTATTATTCTTTTAATATATATGTATGTGTGTGTGTGTGTATATATATATATATATATATATATATATATATATATATATATATATATATATATATATATATATATATATATATATATATATATATACATATACATATATTCCAGGCTGATTTTGTAGTTCTTTAAAAACATATATATATTATTTAATAGCAAAAATGGCTTAATCATCCATCACAATGAGAAAAACCAAAGAATATATTTCTGATGTGCAGCAAAAGATAATTGAGCTTCACAAATTAGTAAAGTGGCTTTAAGAAAAGAGCTAGAGCAGTGAAAATTCCCGTTTCCACCATCAGGCAAGAATTTCCAATCAACATAAAATGTTAGGAAACTGCCTGGAAGAGGACATGTGTCTATATCGTCCTAATGCACGGTGAGAAGGAGAGTTTCAGTGGCTAAAGACTCTCCAAGGACCACAGCTGGAGAATTGCAGAAAATTGTTTGATTGTCAAACAGCACCTACATCACCACATGTTGTTTGGGAGGGTTTCAAGAAAAATTCTCCTCGATCATCCAAAAACAAACTCCAGCATATTCAGTTATCAGACACAACTGGAACTTCAAATAGCACTGGCTTCTATGGTCAGATGAAACTAAAAAATTTTAGCAGCAAACACTCAAGATGGGTTTGGTGAACACAGGGATAAAAAGTACCCCATGTGTACAATGAAATATACTGCTGTATTTTTGATGTTGTGGGCCTATATTTCTGCTGGAGGTCCTGGATATCTTGTTTAGACACATGGCATCATGGATTCTATCAAATACCAACAGATAAAAAATCAATAAGTGACTGACTCTGTTAGAAATATAATAATGGGCCATGTTTGGATCTTCCCACCGTACAATAATCCAAACACAAACCTCAAAAACAACACAAAAATGGGTCACTGAGCACAAAACCAAGCTTCTGCTGGCCATTCCAGTCCTCTGACCCGAACCCTGTAGAAAATGAGTGAACTGAAGAGAAGAAGCACCAACATGGAGCTGTGAATCTAAAGGGTCTGGAGTGATTCTGGATGAAGGAATGGTCTCTGATCTCTTGTCAGGTGTTCTCTAACCTCATCAGGCATTATAGGAGAAAATTTAGAGCTGTTAAACTGGCAAATGGAGGTTTCAAAAAGTACTGAATAAAAGGGTGCCGTTAATTGTGGCCAGTGTGTATTTGAGAAAAACATTTATTTCATAATGATATTTCCCCACATTTTAAGCTCTTATTATCCAATGAAAGGTTAGATTTTTGTGAATTTTTTTAAATAAAAGATCAAAAGGATTAACAATGCAGATTTATTTTCACAGCCTTCTTAGATCATATTTACCAAGGGTAGAGATATTTTTGGCCATGACTGTAGATATGTCCACCAGTTGACATGTCTACCGTCAGATGATATATACCATCCTGCCGCCCAGCCTGGAAAGATTTTTGAGGCCTTTGTTCTCACCCTTTGACCTCTCCCTCACTCTTTCATGTTGAGCGGGTAATCTTGACACTGGACAGTCAATGCTATGGCACGCTGATGTCAAAGTGAATTATCTGAACTTTAATGGGTGGAGAGACAGTTGCACTTTTAATCATTAGAAGCAGATGGCCTGGGCAAACCCGCACGCTGTTGTTTTGATAGAGGGGCCGTGGATCGTGTGTAGACGCTTGCAGGCTGCATGTAGCGTTTCTTCGGCTGCAAGAGCTCCTGTGTAGCATTAGACTGCAGATAATAAAATCCATGTTTGCGCAGAGCAGGAAGAGTGATTAGAGACGTGCATGTAACTGTCAGAACTCACACGCAAGAAACACTGTTCTGGAGCCAGTTGCTGTCTTGGCAGTGTTGAGATGGGAAACTGTAAGCTAGTTAAACTTTATAAGTCAAGATGAAGTGCTGTTTTCAGTTTGCTTTTGCAAGGTGATATCGATTAAGCCTTTAATGTTCACAAGTTGAACATTTTTACCTCAATTTCGTCAATTTCAACTTTTGTCATAATTATAACTTTTTAATCTTGCAATATGCCATGTTATTCTAAAATTATTGGTTTTTTATCGTGATTTTTTTTTTTTTATGCCTTAATTATATTATAATTTGGAATTTCTAATCCCATATCTGCTTTTTGTCTTAATTTCAACTAATCATAGACTTTTATGACTTTTTATTCTAAAATGTTTACTTTGTGTCATAATTTCGACTTTGTCATAATGACTTTCAATCTCATAAGTACGGAAGAGAATTAGGGCCAAGCAATAATAAAAAAATAAAACCATCTCGAGATTAAAGTTGTTAAATTTCAAGAAAAATGTCGAGATAAAATGCTGAGATTAAACTTGTTAAATTTCGAGAATTAAGTCATTATGCTTCGAGAAAAAAACTCGTTAAATTTCGAGAAAAAAAGTCAAAATAATATGTTGAGAATAAACTCTTTAAATTACGAGAAAAAAGTTGTTAAATTTCAAGAAAAAACTTGAGAAAAACATACTCGTGTCATGTTCATTTCATTTCATCTCATTTCATTTTCATTTTGTTCATCTTTTGACTTTTCGACTTTTTTCTCTCTTTTTTTTATCTCATGAATTTTTGGTCCTAATTTAGACTTTTTTTATGTTATTATATAACTTTTTGTGTCACTATTTGGTCCACCCTGATGAACGACAGTGTGTTATGAACTACGCTGTTATGTAGAAGTCAGTGAATCCTTATAGGGGACATTTACAGAAGTCTTATATGTACAATAGCTAGAATTAGGTGATGGCCATGCAAAACTAAACTATGATTCATTTTTAAGAAAACTTGATTGAAAGTTAATTCTTGAAGAGTGTAAAATATGTTTCCTTTAACTTTTGAACATACTTGCGAACAGCACCCGTGAATGTGTGCCAAACGACTTCTCTTCCCAGCGCCATCAAAACACCTTTTCCGCTGACTAAAAGAGACAGACAGTTTGAGCTGGATTTAGCACGGTGATTTTCAAACACCAATTTCCCTCGCCACTTTTGATGCTTAAATGCCTTCTACTCCGTGTGTTTCGAACAATGTCTAGCTCGATGGAGATCAACTCCATTTCCTTCGATTCTGCTAGACCCATCGAGGGATGAGTGTGATTTGTGAACGGAAAAAGAGTTGGGCCGCGGTAATGTACTCCTGTTTATTCAGTCTAACATCATACTGTTTCCTTCAATCAAGAATGCTGCGGTTAATATGCCACTGTATTTCGGCCTTGACTGCCAGCTCCCTTCTCTTCCCTGGCAAGTGTGAGGAAGAGATTCAGAGAGGAGCTGGGCAGCTCCCAGTGGCTCTTTACTGGGTTTGTGGGTCTTTTTATCTTCATTGTTTGCTTGTGTTCACTCTCTGTTGTACTCAGTCGCGTCTCACCCTCCTTTTCACCAGATAGACACTCTCTCTTGCTGTCTTTGTTTCTTTTTTTCCCATTCCTCTCTCTCTCTCGCTCTCTCTCTCTCTCTCTGTCTGATGTTTTTTCTAAGCTTAAAGCAGTCAGAGTCAGGGTATCCAGGCATAAAGTTTCTCCCTGACCTGAGATGATCTTTTTTCTGTCTCATGTCTGTGGAGTCTCTGTCCTTCACACACAAACACACAAACACATGGGTGTTTCATCAGCTACAGGCATTTTCATGTTCCTTTTGTTACCTTAAATCTACACAGTCTTAAAATAAAAATAAAAGTAAAAATGTTTGTATACATATATACATACATACACACACACACACACATATATATATATATATATATATATATATATATATATATATATATATATATATATATATATATATATATATATATATATATATATATATATATATACAAACATTTTACTTTTATTTTTATTTTAAGACTGTGTAAGACTTAGCAAGACAAATGAGTTGGCCGTTTTGTTCTAAAAATGCTTAAATTGTCATTTCCATTGTAGAATAAGTGGTGGTTTGAGATGGGAATGACATTTGTTCATTGCAGTTTAGGTAAAAAAAAAAAAAAAGACAATTCTCTTGTGGTGCATGAACTGTTGGACGGTGTTTGTAGACAACTAAAATAAATGAGTGAGTTTGAAAAGGTTATTTAAGGGAGTTTAATTTCTCTGGGCCAAAAGTGCCCATATTTAAAGAAACACCCATATATTTGTTTTCTTGGCTCTGTGAGTGAAGGGTGGGGGAGGTGCGGCGAGGACTGAAGGATGACAACATCTCCTGTGAGGACAGCTTTTAGCTTGTAAATGAGCTTTCCTTTCATATTTTCTTTCAAAACATCATATCTAAACGTGATCGTCCATAAGCACATTAGCCTGACAGCATCAAATGCATGTAGACGCTCCCACATCAGATGACCTTTGACCCTTTGGAGTGAGCTGCTAAAACTAAGTGAAGGGGGCATCACAAACACAAAGAGGCTGAGAAAATGGACATTAAGTGTTCGTTTAGAGCACAATGCATCTCAGATTTCAGCCTGTAAATTTGCGACGGCAGCAGCTGCTAGCGTTATACCCTGACCCACATTTCAAAGGCACCGTTCCAGCCTTTACATATCAAAACAGTGTTATTTAAGCAAACCCAGATATCCTGTGCTGGAGGGAGACTTTGGCAAAAGCAGCACTGCTACTTGTAGTTCATTTGATCCTTTGTCTTGATTTGATAGAGGCTTCTGTTGAGTGAGTTTTGTGAGTTTTACGAAACATGCCAAGAGGAAACTGATGTTTGCATGAGAGAATATTACATTTTAATAATAATATTTTTATGTCTTCGTTTGTAATGAAGTGTTTATTTAAAATCCATATGTGGATACCTGTTAGACTTGTAGTCTAAATAAAATTCCTACATGTCTATGTTTACGGAATTTTTAATGAAAACTTTCAATTCATTGGTGTGAATTTGAATTGAATTATTTCAGTTTATTAATTTGGAAAGGGACAGTTTTCAGTTTTTAACATAAACGTTTCCATTTAATGCATTGTACTAGATTTTTTCATCCGATAAACCAGATTGATTAACCGGAATGATTTAATTTATTGAAATGACCTAAAAAAAATAAATGATAAATATATATATTTGAATTGCCTATATACATAACTGTTTAGAAGTTTGGGATCAGCATTGTTTATTTATTTATTTATATTTTTTTCAGCAAGAAAATGTATCAAGACATTTATATTGTTATATTTATTTATACTGTTTTTCATGAAATTCTGTTCTTTTTAAACTTTCTATTCATCAAAAGGTTCCTGAAAAAAAACTGTATCACATTTTCCACAAAAAAATATTAAGCAGCACAACTGTTTTCAACATTGATAATAATAATAAATGTTTCTTGAGCAACAAAACGGAATATTAGAAGGATTTAAACATTTAAACAAACTTTTGAATGGGAGTATATTTTGGCAATATATTTTGCCCATTTAAACATTAAAAAAATACAAGTAGTTATGCATTTCTTTCCGTTCATTATTCCTTGGTTCAGTTTTTACATCCAGCCTGTCACCTCAGTTCACTTTGAGGAACTGAATGGCACAGGAACTGACATACACTCAGGTCAAGTCTGCTATTTTGCTCTCCTTTTTTCCAATTGAATGAACTACATCAGGAAACCTGCAAAGCATAAATGCATTCCTCCACCTTTGGGGTTGCCATAGCAATGATCAATGTGGGTCAGTGTGTGTGTGGTATGTGATTTGGCGTGTGGGAGTGTTGTCAGCCACTCTTACACATGCCCTGCATGGAACGCTAATATGTTGGCTCGTCTGATTGGCTGCTGGTGCCGGGGATTTTTATTAATGGCACAAGGCAGTCGGTAGGCAGAAAATTGGTTGGGCTGTTCAGTGCTCACATACACAGACTCAGATGTGTACATTATTAATAAAATTCTAATTTTGATTTTATTAGATCCAACAATGGTAGTTTGGTCAGATTTGTGTACTTTGGTCGTCTTGAGCCCAAGAGTTATTGATATGTCTAATTATTTTTATACAACATAATTGTGTAAAATGTAGATATTGAATTGGCAGATTTCCATAAGAGTTGTTTTCTGTGGAAAACATCTGTAGTTTAATGCCTGATGAAGTGTGTTTTGTAAGTAGATTGTGTGTTATGTGTACAGATTTAGAAACGATTTATATTTCCATTCCTCTGTCGTTTTTTTTTTTCTTCCCTTGAGAGTATTAAAAAACAATCCCTCTTGTGGTTTTTAAAGACTTCGCTGTAAGGTTCTGTACCCATTACTTCATGACCACAGTGGCCGAGCTTGTAAACGAGCTTCATGCTGTTTCCATTATTGCCAATAAGCGACACATTCAGACCTTTGAAAAGGAAAACATGACGATTCGGAGAAGGACTGAAATTAAACACTTGACACATGCAACATGAAATACTAATGGAGCGGAAGTTGAAAAAAAAAAAAGTGGAAAGTGGGTAAAAACCTATTGAGTGTCATTAAGACCTTAAACAGTTTATTTGTGGTTGATTTCGCAATTGTAGTTGCTATTGCACTGTTATTTAAAAAGAAAAAAATAATAGCTTTTAAAGTAGAGGACTTGAGGTTTTCCTCTGGACTGTGTCCTGTTTTAATCTAATTTATGCATCCCAAATGTGTGATTAATATTTCAGCATGGCAGTGTTCTATCAAATCATCGTAACTAGCTTTGTTTATGACTCTGAAGTTACAGCCTGCACTTTCCATGAATATGGTACACTTTGTTCCATTACTTCTTTAGCATTAGAGACACAAAGGTCAACTTTTAGACCCAGATTCCCAAGTTGTACCCAAGTTTATTTTAAATTATAATTACTTTTAAGTTTGGTCCCACACTAGCTAATCCCTATAGTGACCACTGCAACCATGTTTATTAATTTTTTTTATTTATTATTATTATTATTATTAATTTTTTTTTTTTTTTTACTAATTTTAATTTAATTAATTTTTTTTTTTTTTTTTACTAATTCATAACAATCGTAACTCTCTTGAGTCAGCCATACTACAAGCATCGTTTCGGTCAATACAGAGCTGAAACCTTTGTTACCAATTACAGCTTGTTTGGCAAGTATTTTGCAGAGTCATAAAAAGTAAACCCGATGAACTCCACAATCATTTCACTGGCGATGTCTTCCAACCAATTACTGCAAGTATGCCGTATAACTACATAGGATCTATATTTAGACGTAAATCAAAAGAAGTCACAGTAGCTGGCTGTTAAGTTCCTCTTGCAGCGTCCTTCTTTATGATTTGTTTATAGTCTGTAAGCAGCATTCGTCTGTCATCTCCTCAGATGGAGTCATCATTCTGCTTTAGATGAGCCCTTAATATATGTGGCAGCGGTTTGGAAGTAAACATGGTTTAAATCTTCTATTGGATCTACTGCTTAGCAGCATAAAAGCACATTATTAATGTTTTATGTGTTCTAGTTTCAAGCTATGGTAACTCTTTGGTATACTTTTGGTGTATTCAGAACTGAGCCAATTTTCCTTCCGCCCAGTTTGACTTTGAGCAATTAGAGATTTATATCTCAAACAATTGTAAGAGTTTGGTGTTCTATTAAAGCTTGTCTGTTGCTCCTTTTGTTCTTGTAATGGCATGTCCACTTCTTTTTGAAATAGAAATGCTTAAATCAATTCACTTATCTCTGCTGTTGAATTGGATGTCTGTGATAATGGCTTGCGCAAAAAGTGCCCGTCTTGGATTTTTAGGGGGTTTGGCTATTACTTTAAGGTTTTATGTTACATTTAAGGCACTGTAGTTGGTCAGAATTTTTTTTTTTTTTTCCGTGTTCCATGAATGATTTAATTTATTTGACCATAAAATTTGCACTAAATAGAGTCTAAAACATGGACTATGTCCATGTTCAACATCATTATATTTGGCATTCAAATAATAATAATATGCTATAAAATGACAAAAAATTGTGCAACGATTTATTACCAGGGTTGAGCAAATTAAAAAATTGACTTGAATCGGTTGGAATTGAATCGGACATATCCAACAGGAAGTTGAATTGTAATTAAAAAAATTGTCGGAAATTAAATCGACAAAAATACAATTATGAGAATATAATAATAATAATAATAGTAATAATAATAATAATTTGTTGTATTCTTATTATTTTTGTTCTCATAATTGTCATTTTGTCAATTTAATTTCCTTTAAATTGTATATTCAAATCGTAATTTATTAATAAAAATAAATAAATATAAATGATTAATAATAATCGTTTAATTGAAAAAATATGATGATTTTATTTTTAATAGCCTCGTTTGGCTTCATTTCCAATTTATTTCCTTATATTTGCTATTTACTCATTTTAGCTATCTGGGACTAATTATTACAATTATTTATATATATATATATAAACATACATATTGTTTCAGTAAAAATTGCAATTTGCTAAACGTATGCTTTTGCACATTTGTTTATTAACTGTTTGGCTTATTAATAATTGTTTTTAACCACCTATTTAGCACATCACACAATTCTATATGAGAGATTGACCAATGAATCACCGAACAGGTGACTCGGTCAGCCTGTAATAAAGTGCAGAGAAAAAACTACAGCCCGCAGTAGTATCTCCCACTGTCCAGTTGCGATCTAGCCAAGTGCGGTTCATAACCGTGCATTATGGTTTGTGATGTTTTCGTACCTCCAGGCCGTTGACTCAGGAGGAGATCGCCCAGAGAAGGGAACTGGCCAGGCAGCGGCACGCAGAGAGACAAGCTGCCAATCAGAGCGCAGAAAGCCCAGGGTCAGCTGATGCTGGAGGGGCTTCAACCCCAGCTGCCCCGGCCAGCGGTGCCGTCACAGGCAAGAGTTTAACCTGTTCAATGCTGCATGTGTGACAGTGAACGAGTAAATAAGCTGTCTTTGAGCTTGCATGTCACAGGCTATATTTCCTAAGGCAAATTCTGTACCATTAAGCTATCATGATATGTCTATTTCATACTTTGATTGTACCTGGAGACTTCTTTATTTGATATAGTGGTGGCCAAAATGATTATAACACTAGTATTTTCACCAGCTAAAAATGGTTTTAAGCCAGTTATTTCTATCTTTTGCTGTAGTGTGTCAGTAGGAAATATCAGTTTATATTTCCAAACATTCATTTTGCCATTAATTGTAATAATCCAGTGAAATCTTTGTTTGCTCCACACAGAGATCTGATCTGATCATCATCCAGTCTGTCTGGAATCACATGAAGAAACAGAACAATCTGAGACAGACTAAATCTAGATTGCCGGTTGGTTTCTTCAAGCATCTTGAAGACGTTGCCACAGTTCTTCTGGATTTAGTCTCAGTTTGTTCTGTTTCTTCATGTGATTCCAGACAGACTGGATGATGATCAGATCTCTGTGTGGAGCAAACAAAAATCTCACTGGATTATATATATTTCCTACTGACACACTACAGCAAAAGATAGAAATAACTGGCTTAAAACCATTTTTTAGCTGCTGAAAATACTAGTGTTCTAATCATTTTGGCCACCACTGTACATCAACTTTGTCCTGCAGATGCTCTATGTGCGCGGACAGAGGCTCTTTCGGTCAGAACTGCAGTCGATGAGGACAACAAAGAGCACTTTGTGGCCTTCGCACGAGTCTACAGCGGTGTCGTCAGAAAAGGCCAAAAGGTGTTTGTGCTCGGACCCAAATATGACCCGTCGCTGGCTCTCAGAGCGGTGAGCAGCTGCATGTCTGTCTTCATAACCACTGATGGTTTCCTTATCCAAGAATTAATGCAATTCATAACATAATCATCACACAATTAATAATCCTTAACCCTGCTGAACTTGAACTCGGGTAAATGAACTGCCTCGTTCGGGTTCATTTCCAATTAATTTCCACATGTTTGAAGCTGTCTGGAACTAATTATTACATTATTACCAAGAAACTATTAAAAGACTCTACAATTGAGACATTCATTGAAGAGTCAGAGTCGAATTTGCATAAAACTCCACCGTCATTGGTCATTAAGAACGTTTCTCAATTAAGAGACGAAGCATCCACTAAAACAAAGTTGATAAGGTGATTCAGGGCTGAATGGTAATGATTGTGACAAATATTGGGATTGAAAAAAAAAAAACATCTTTTCTCATGTTGCTGCACATTTAATATTAAATATTAAAAAGGCTAATTTATTTAATTTAATTTATATAAAGAAATAGTTGCTCTTTTGAGTCTCCAATAATAATGGTAAAAATTGTATATGTATATAGTCACACACACACACACTATATCTCTTAATAATAAGAATGTTCTTATTCCAATTTTTACAATTACTATATTAGTAGTAGTAGTAAATTGGAATAAAACATTTTTATGATTTTTTTTTAATATATGTATATAAAATATAAACAAATACAAGTGCATCTCAATAAATTAGAATGTCGTGGAAAAGTTAATTTATTTCAGTAATTAAAATCAAATTGTGAAACTCGTGTATTAAATAAATTCAATGCACACAGACTGAAGTAGTTTAAGTCTTTGGTTCTTTTAATTGTGATTATTTCACAAAACCCCACCAATTCACTATATCAACAAATTAGAATACTTCATAAGACCAATAAAAAAAAACATTTTTAGTGAATTGTTGGCCTTCTGGAAAGTATGTTCATTTACTGTATATGTACTCAATACTTGGTAGGGGCTCCTTTTGCTTTAATTACTGCCTCAATTCGGCGTGGCATGGAGCTGATCAGTTTGTGGCACTGCTGAGGTGGTATGGAAGCCCAGGTTTCTTTGACAGTGGCCTTCAGCTCATCTGCATTTTTTGGTCTCTTGTTTCTCATCTTCCTCTTGACAATACCCCATAGATTCTCAATGGGGTTCAGGTCTGGTGAGTTTGCTGGCCAGTCAAGCACACCAACACCATGGTCATTTAACCAACTTTTGGTGCTTTTGGCAGTGTGGGCAGGTGTCAAATCCTGCTGGAAAATGAAATCAGCATCTTTAAAAAGCTGGTCAGCAGAAGGAAGCATGAAGTGCTCCAAAATTTCTTGGTAAACGGGTGCAGTTACTTTGGTTTTCAAAAAACACAATGGACCAACACCAGCAGATGACATTGCACTCCAAATCATCACAGACTGTGGAAACTTATCACTGGACTTCAAGCAACTTGGGCTATGAGCTTCTCCAGCCTTCCTCCAGACTCTAGGACCTTGGTTTCCAAATGAAATACAAAACTTGCTCTCATCTGAAAAGAGGACTTTGGACCACTGGGCAACAGTCCAGTTCTTCTTTTCCAGAGCCCAGGTAAGACGCCTCTGACGTTGTCTGTGGTTCAGGAGTGGCAGGAGTGGCTTAACAAGAGGAATACGTCAACTGTAGCCAAATTCTTTGACACGTCTGTGTGTGGTGGCTCTTGATGCCTTGACCCCAGCCTCAGTCCATTCCTTGTGAAGTTCACCCAAATTCTTGAATCAATTTTGCTTGACAATCCTCATATTTGTGTTGTGCATCTTTTTCTTCCACACTTTTTCCTTCCACTCAACTTTCTGTCAACATGCTTGGATACAGCACTCTGTGAACAGCCAGCTTCTTTGGCAATGAATGTTTGTGGCTTACCCTCCTTGTGAAGGGTGTCAATGATTGTCTTCTGGACAACTGTCAGATCAGCAGTCTTCCCCATGATTGTGTAGCCTAGTGAACCAAACTTAGAGACCACTTTGAAGGCTCAGGAAACCTCTGCAGGCGTTTTGAGTTGATTAGCTGATTGGCATGCCACCATATTCTAATTTGTTGAGATAGTGAATTGGTGGGTTTTTGTTAAATGTGAGCCAAAATCATCACAATTAAAAGAACCAAAGACTTAAACTACTTCAGTCTGTGTGCACTGAATTTATTTAATACACGAGTTTCACAATTTGAGTTGAATTACTGAAATAAATGAACTTTTCCACGACATTCTAATTTATTGAGATGCACCTGTATGTCTATATTATGATATGCAGAATGTATTATAATACAATGTGTCATGGCCAACAATTTTTTTTTTTTTGCACCCTTGGTAAATATGATCAAAGAAGGCTGTGAAAATTAATCTGCATTGTTAATCCTTTTGATCTTTCATTGGATAATAAGAATTTAAAATGGGGGGAAATATCATTATGAAATAAATGTTTTTCTCTAATACACATTGGCCACAATTAACGGCACCCTTTTATTCAATACTTTTTGAAACCTCCATTTGCCAGTTTAACAGCTCTAAATTTTCTCCTATAATGCCTGATGAGGTTAGAGAACACCTGACAAGAGATCAGAGACCATTCCTTCATCCAGAATCACTCCAGACCCTTTAGATTCCCAGCTCCATGTTGGTGCTTCTTCTCTTCAGTTCACCACTCATTTTCTACAGGGTTCAGGTCAGAGGACTGGAATGGCCAGCAGAAGCTTGGTTTTGTGCTCAGTGACCCATTTTTGTGTTGTTTTTGAGGTTTGTGTTTGGATTATTGTACGTTTGGAAGATCCAAACATGGCCCATTATAAGATTTCTAACAGAGTCAGTCACTTATTGATTTTTTATCTGTTGGTATTTGATAGAATCCATGATGCCATGTGTCTAAACAAGATGTCCAGAACCTCCAGCAGAAATATAGGCCTACAACATCAAAAATACAGCAGTATATTTCATTGTACACATGGGGCACTTTTTATCCCTGTGTTCACCAAACCCATCTTGAGTGTTTGCTGCTAAAAAGCTCATTTTTTAGTTTCATCTGACCATAGAAGCCAGTCCCATTTGAAGTTCCAGTCGTGTCTGATAACTGAATATGCTGGAGTTTGTTTTTGGATGAGCGAAGAGAATTTTTCTTGAAACCCTCCCAAACAACATGTGGTGATGTAGGTGCTATTTGACAATTTTTTTTTTTAAGGTTTTCTGACCCCGAGACTCAACTATTTTCTGCAATTCTCCAGCTGTGGTCCTTGGAGAGTCTTTAGCCTCTCAAACTCTCCTTCTCACTGTGCATTAGGACGATATAGACACACGTCCTCTTCCAGGCAGTTTTATGTTGATTTGGAAATTTTTAATTATTGCCCTGATAGTGGAAATGGGAATTTTCACTGCTCTAGCTCTTTTCTTAAAGCCACTTCACTAATTTGTGAAGCTCAATTATCTTTTGCTGCACATCAGAAATATATTCTTTGGTTTTTCTCATTGTGATGGATGATTAAGGGAATTTGGGCTTTGTTTTCCCTCCTATTTATATTTCTGTGAAACAGGAAGCCATGGATGGATAATTTCATGTTCATAATCACCCTGGAGTGGTCAAAATTGTGAATATGAATGGGAATATACTTCAGATTTATTTTACTCAATGCAGTAATTTAACAATGCAGATTAATTTTCACAGCCGCCTTTGATCATGTTTACCAAGGGTGCCGATATTTTTGGCCATGACTGTATGTATTATAATACATTCTGCATATCATAATATAGACATATTTGTTTATATTTTTATATACATACAAAATGTAAATAAGATATAAAATTCTTCTTATTAAGAGATATAGTGTGTGTGTGACTATATACATATAAAATTTTTACCATTATTATTGAAGATAAGAGCAACTAGTTGCTAAAGAGCAACTATTTCTTTATATAAATTAAATTAAATAATTTTTAATTTAAATTAATATTTAATATTATGTATGTAGCCTTTTAATATTTAATATTAAATGTGCAGCAACATGAGAAAAGATGTTATAAAATAGTAATAATGAACTTATTTACAATTTACAATATTTACAATTACTGCATATGATTCTTCTTTAAATGGTGTATTGTAATTGGTAAATTATTTAATTGATTTTTATATATAAACAAATATATACTGTGTGTATATAATATACAGAATATATTATAATATGTCTCTGATAATAATAATAATTATAATAATGTCTTATTTACAATTGCATCGTTATTATTATTATTGCTATTATTATTATTCAAATTAGTATTTTTATATTTAGAAATAATTTACTTTTTTAAAAGAATTTATAAAAATATTACTATTTACTACTTAATATTAAATAATTATTTTTAAAAAATGTAAAAAAAAATATTTAAAAATGTGATGTGTGTAATCATATATGTTGTCAGGTAATGTGAGGCCTAATGCTGATGTTGATTTTTTTTCTTGATCATTTTCTTCTTCAGCTACCTGAGGGTTGTTCAGTGGCGGATGTTTTACCCAGCATCCCTCACATGGCCTGCTGTACCGTGGACAACCTCTACTTGCTGATGGGCCGCGAGCTGGATGAGCTTGATGAAGTTCCCTCAGGAAATGTTCTCGGTGGGTCATCTGTTTTCTTCAGTTTTCCTCTTCACAGGTTTCAGATGATTTGTTTTTGCCATTCTGCTTTTGGTTTATAATACAGTATAGTAGACTGCCTTTTACCTGTGATTGCACTTCTCAAAGAAAAAACTCTGCTAATATTCTTGCTTTATGTTTGGCTAATGCATGATTAGGCTGAAGCTGAATGCCATGACATTCTGTTGAAGTAGTACATTTATGTTAGTGGTCAAAATAAACGTCTTTTCCACATCACAGCTTATTCTGTCCAAGAATTGGCCACTTAGATAGGGAAATACATTTGTAAATGGAGCAACTACAGTTTGTTTGTTTTTTGGTGCTTTTTAGAGATGGGTACATCTGGAATTGACCATGCTACAATAATAAACTAGCACTGAAAATCTCAAATATTGGCAGAGAAAGGACCAAAATACAGGAAATGTGTTAGATGGTCAGAATTTTCTTGGCCCAAAATCACCGATTTTTTTTGTTTGACGTTACTGAGTCAAATGTCCTTGTTTTTCCTGGAACATAATTTCTGACAGATTTTAGACTTATGTTTAGCTTGGTTTATGTGTATGGATTGGATTAGAACTTTTTTTTTCATTCGGACCAAAGACCTTCATCGTAGCGGCGTGGTGCTTTGTAAATGCTATGGAGGTTGTGTAAAGCTAGACAATAAGATTGAAGCCTGGGATTTTCAGTCCATCGATGTTCATTTAGTGAGTTTACATAGCATGTTATTTTGACAGGGTCAGTCTGTATAGATTATTCTGGGGCTAAATGTCTTGTTCAAGGGTGCAATGATTGTGTGTAATTGTTTTTTTTTTCCTGCATGATTGTACTGGCAACCTTCTTGTCAATAGCCCTGAGCTATCAAGATACATTTCCGACTTTTAGTTATTAAAAAACAAAGCAGACAAGAACCTGCATGTCTCAGTAGTCTTGTAACTGTCAAGGCTTGTCATGGATGTCACTTTCTGTGGACCAAAGCAATCGCATTTAGGCTGTGTTTCAAATCTTTTAACTGAGTTGATGGACAATACCAGAAGAGAAAAGTTCATTATAAAAAGTGGTTATAATTAATTCAGTTTTGGGGGGAAAAAAAATCCTTAAAAAATATATATTGCAATATAGTCTAATTTTAAGCATACTCCGGTCTTCAGTGTCAGATGATCCTTCAGAAATTCTTCTAATATGCTGATTTGCTGCTCAAGAAACATTTCTGATTATTATCAATGTTAAAAACAGTTATGCTGCTTCATATTTTTGTGTAAACCATGATGTATATCTATATATTTAGGATTCTTTGATGAATAGAAAGTTCAAAAGAACTGCATTTATTTGAAATATAATATTTTGTAGCCAAAATAAAAGGCTTAACTGTCGCTTTTAATCAAAAACTTTAATAAAAAATGCTGTTTCAAAAACTTTTGAACAGTACTGTATGTAGATCATTTAAAGTCAATCCCTTGTGAGGTTGTGTTTCACTCAGGATGCTGCTTGATACTGTAAGTCAGCTGCTCATGTAGACGGCAGACAGCAAGGCAGCTCACTAGGTTTTGCCAGAGAACTTAAATGTGGCCCCATAAACAACCAGTGATATGTTTTACAAAGAGAAGCGAATTCTTCTGGAAGTAGTTTTGACTGGGTTTGTTGCCCTGGCAACATGGGTTGACTTAGGACATTTTAGCAGATATTTTTCATCATCTCTGTTTTGTCTGTGTTTACAGTTACAAATGTTTCAACACCAAATATGCATCAAAGTAGGACTAAAAATACCCCGGAGGCTTTTGCTCAAAATATTCAAGTTCAAAATGATGACTTGGTTCAACAATTCCTGAATTCCCCTCCTCATTCTCATAAGTTGCCATCATCCTCAACAAACACAAATGATTACGCACGGCTTCGGCTTTCTTCAGAAATCTGTTGAACTTTTCACAGGGGCAGCTGGTGTCACGTAGTTTTTACTAATGATTACTTGTTTTGTTGGAGTCATGGGTTTGAGGTTAGCATGCATTCTCACTATAAATATATACATTTATGTTATGTTATAAAATAAAATTATTTTATTAGTTTTAGAATTGATATAGTTAATGTTTGTTTATAATTAGTAATTGTATTTGAATAAATAAATATGAAATTATATGATATGAAAAATCAAATCAAATATTAAGCAAAGATCATACCAAAAGAAAAAAAATATATATATATACATTTTTGAATTTCAAAGTCTGTCATGTTTGCCCTAACTGCAAGTGATTGATATATATATATATATATATATATATACACATATATATATATATATATATATATATATATATATATATATATATATATATATATATATATATATATATATATATATATATATATATATATATATATATATATATATATATATAATGAAATTAAAAATTATAACATTTTGTGTGTGTTGGGTCTCGAAAGGGTTAAAGTCTGTTATTCTCATATCAACAATCTCTCATGCTTTATTTCTGGGTTGCGTCAGTAAACATTCCTAAACAACGGAGTCAGGCTTCAGCGTGAGATGGATTGACTTTATTATCTGCTGTGGTCTTCACCTCAGTGGTAAAGAGGCGCTCTGGCTCCTCATCTAACAGTGGAAGGGCTGTGTGATTCTCATCCAGGACTCCCATAGATCTGAGTCAGCGTCCAGATAGAGGCAGGAGCAATTAAATCTAATTTATGATTCCCAGCGTTCCTAGCGTCATAGACGTGTGTGTGGGTAATGCGCTGATGAGACTCCATTTCCATTTCTCATTTCTCATTCCTCATTCCTCATTCCAAACCTCAGTCACCTCTTTAATGCACATTCAACTCTAATTTTTTTTTGTTTATGTGCTCTAGTGTGAAATTGGACTATGGTGAAACTATCAGATATCAATTTTTTTTTTTTTGCCCAATGTTGGCCTGTGATGAACACCATGCCATATCACAAGAGGAGGAAAAAAACTGTTTTTAACATATTAAAATCTTTTTAATCATTTATTTATTATACACACCCTTAAATTTTTGGCCCTTCGTATTAAAAAGTTTGGGCACCTCTGCTTTAGATCATTGTAATGATGTGCTGACATTAATTTTTTTAGATCTGAATTCATATTAAGAATAGGCGGTATGACCCAAATTTAATGTCGTGAGTCATTATGAGTAATTCTATATTATTATAATAATGGTATATAGGTATATATGCAATAGGTATACATTGTTTTTGCTAGAAATATTTGTATAATAAATAACTATTAAATGATTATTAGCACGTGATTGGCACGTATATTTTGTATATACATTCTTTTTGTAAAGAAATTTGAGCTGTAAAGTTATTAAACTTGTCATTATAACATTGGACGTTATTTTCTAGGTCGATGATCTTCATACATATACTATATATATATGTATGTATGTATGAATAAATAAATATATAATTGTATAATGCATAGACAAACAGAGACTTTTTGTTGGCGTGTTTTGTTCTAGTTTTGGTTATCTTTTTTTTTTTTCTTGTAGATGAGCAGCCTATGTTTTATTTCTGGCAATTCAGGGTTCGTTTTACAAGAATTAGCTTTACAAGCATATTTGCTAGAACGAATTGTGCTTGTAAAGTGGTGACAGTTGTGTTGAGCTTTATTGGCAGTCACAAATTATTCATGTTTGGAGTATCAGGTTTTATTGACATGAAAGCATATAATTAATGTATTAAATGCCTAGCTTTCATTTTCAGCTTTGATTCATAACCTCTTATTCAATACCATTTTGAATGTTGCACGACAAAGGCTTTAAATTGCTTGGGTCTCTCTGCAGTTTGCACAGCGGTACATTGACCGACTGCACAGTCCTTGTTTATTTTATGAGATTTTAATAAATTATGAAGGAGGGGCGCATTAATGTATCGACATGTTCGTCTAATGCTAGCTCAAGAGTGGAGCGCAGGCACTTGTCAATAAGACACTACGCCGTTGAGTGGACATTACTGAGTGCTATTTCATAATTCACTTTGAGCATCAGGCCCACAAACAGCCCTAACCAGATTTGAATTGTCTTAGCGAGCGCTCGCGCGTCACACGAATCAATGGTAATGCACGCTTTCATAATGGAGATGGAGGTCAGATATCGTCAGCTCTCTGTGACATGTGTTAGCCATCGTTTCATTGTTTTATTGTGTAAACTCGGTGACTGCAGCTTTGAGGGGACGTTAATTGTAGATTAGCCTGTATTCCTGCTTGATTGGGCTTGTTTTTGCAGTGAGGTGTGGAGGAGTTCAAATGCGAGAAAGCCTTTAGATGTGGATGAAAGATTTGTCTTTAAACCACATGACAGGTTAAAAGCGGCGTTTGACCTGGCGCTCGGCTGACTGGACCCCCCTAAAGACAAAACTCAAACCAGACGCACTGTCAGAAACAGGCCCGCTCGACTCGCCACATCACACGGCTTAACGCTGTCATACCGCCCTCAAACCAAGCCAAGGAGAAGAGCGGAGCGGATGAAAAAAAGAGTACAGGAATAAGGAGAAAAGAGGAGTGAAGACAGGGACAAACAATCTCTTTCTCTGTTGTACGGCTTACTGAAGCTTCCTTCCATCTGCTGAAACTCCACAGAAACAGGCAATGAGGAATTTAAGTGAGATGGATTCCACTGTCCCTCTTTCTTCACCAGGGTTATAGAGAATTGGCTTCCTTAAATTTGTGAGTTTGAATTTGAACTGAATTCCCACAGGATTGTAATGACTGGAAGAGGAATTTACTGAACTTCATCTTGTAGAAATTGCACAGTCATACAGCAGAGGATTTTCATCAGTCATACATAACAATGTGAGGAAAAAAAATAAATAAAATGTAACTGTTTAGGTGCTCAGTTTTAAGGGACAGTTCATACAAAAACAAAAAAATCTGTCATGATTTACTCACCCTCAAGTTGTTCCAAATTTATGTGATTTTTTTTTTTTCTCAGCTGTTGAACACAAAATAATATATTTTGAAAAATGTGGGTAACCAAACAGTTGAAAGTAGCCATTGACAAAAAAACAAAAAAAAAAACAGTGGGGGTCAGTGGCAATCGTCAACTGTACCGTCAACATTCTTCAAAATATCTAAAAACAAATTCTAATAATTATTATTTTTTATTAATATTTTATATTATTTACTTATTTATTTGGAAGAACTTGAGGGTTTCCATCGTAATCCTGCTTCATGCTGTTTGGCTCTATTTTGAAGACTTTGGGGTAATTTTGTTCCAAAAATTAAAGTGAATTCATTAAATATAATAAAATATATGTTAATTATAGGTATTCATATAGTATTTCTGTGATTATTACCGAAACCATTTATTTTTTGTATATCTATTACTTAGATATGTAGAAGGATGGATGGATTGAAGAAAATTATGCAAGAGGGATGAAGGAAGAAAGGAAATAATAAAAAGGGGAAGGAAAAGGATGGATGGAAGGAAAGAAAGGACAGATGGATGATGGAAGGATAGACTAACGGAGAGAAGGAAAAGAAAGGAAGGAAGGACAGACAGATGATAGAAGGATGGATGAAAAGAAAGAAAAGAATGAAGAACTGAATGGTCGAATGAATGACTGAATATATGAAGGAAGGAAGGAAGGAAGGAAAAAGGCAGGAAATAAGGATGGATGGATTATGTATGAAAGAAAGAAAGAGAAATGGATGGATGAAGAAAAATGAAGGATGGATTAAAGAAGGAAGGAAGTATGGACAGATGGATGATGGAAGGATGGATGAAAGGAAAGAAGGAAAAGAAAGAAGTGGAGGGAATGGAATCTTCCACCAGGAAGGAAGAAAGGAAAAATGATAGATGGACAGATGGATGGCTGGATGGATGATGGAAGAATGGACAAAATGAATGAATGGAGGATAAGAAAGAAAGAGAGAAATCTGAGGTTTTTTTCTGAGACGGATCTAATCTCTCTTTACTTCCCTTACTAGAACTTTAGTGCAGTATTAGTTGTACATGCTTTTACATTCAAATGACATTCATTTCATTTCAGCAGATTTGTCTTTTCTTAAATGGTATCATATATGTTATTAGAATTTTAACTTCTAGTGGGTGTGTGTTTCCCGTGTCTTAAGTTTGTGTTTGCACATCACACTGCAGACAGACAGAGTCAGAGTCTCTTTTGTAGGAACATCCTGCCTCCTCTCTCATCAGGAATATCAGCACAATGATTCGCATTTATATAAAATGACGTCATTCATTCCTGTGGCCTTTCCCCCTGCTTTAATTCATAACGGCACACACATGCAGCAGAGCTTGTCTAGCGAACCATCGTTTCCCACTTCAAAGCCGCCGCCTGCCTTTGTTCCTTCTCAAACAGGAAATCCAATTATTAAATCCTCATAAAATATGTGAAAGTGTCCCCCACCACCACCACCACACAAACCTGCCTTAAACGACTTCACTGTTATTAATGATCAAGTGTAGTAACCTAAAGAGCAGAATTGAATTTCTGTAATGGAGATGCAGTCATTAATTATGGAGCGTTCTCATTCTCGCTGACTCCCACATTTATTTTTGCTTTCTTGAGAAGCTCTTTGTGATATTTGATATTTGAATGGGATTTTACAGATGCCTGTGGTTGTTTTATCATTTATCATATCATGCCATTCCTTTGTGTGAAGAGTTTAATTTGGCACAACATGTTTGGCTGACAATTTTTTTTTTTTCTTGGGAAAATATCTTTTCTCTTATTACTTATCTTTGTTTCTGTGGTTTAGTGTTTCCTGGATTCCAGTTGATTAAATAACTTTTATTTAATTTCATTTTTTTTATTTGGGCAGCTGATATGTAGTGTCACATACTGAACTCCATTTAAAACTATTTTAAGCCTAATTTTATGAATTATTTTAAAATTAATTGTAATCATTATTTTATTTTTTATTTTATATTTTATTTCCATGTAGATTGAACAAGTAAAGGAAAAAGTAATTAACACTCAGTGAGCTCATATACAGTCATGGCCAAAATTATCTGTCAGAAAATGCAACCCTTCTCTCAGAAAATTTTTGCAGTTGCAAATGTTTTGGTACTCACATGTTTATTTTTTATTTTTTGTTTGCATTGGAACAACACAAAAAAAACAGAGAAGAAAGGTCAAATCTGATACAATTCCACACAGAACCCAAAAAATGCACTGGACAAAATTATTGGCACCCTTAATATTTGGTAGCACCCCTTTGTAAAAATAAGTGAAATCAATCGCTTCCTGTAACCATGAATGAGTTTCTTACACCTCTCTACTGGAATTTTGGACCACTCTTCTTTTGCAAACTGCTCCAGGTCATTCAGATTTGAAGGATGCCTTCTCCCAACTGCTGTTTTCAGATCTCTCCACAGGTGTTCTAAGGGATTCAGATCTGGACTCATTGCTGGCCATTTCAGAACTCTCCAGCGCTTTGTTTGTAACCATTTCTGAGGGCTTTTTGAAGTGTGTTTCGGGTCATTGTCCTGCTGGAAGACCCATGACCTCTGGTGGAGATGCAGCTTTTTGACACTGGCCACTATGTTGCACCCAAAATTCTTTGGTAAACATCAGATTTCATGATACATTACATCCAGTGCCAGAAGCAGCAAAGCAACCCCAAAACATCTTTGAACCTCCACCATGTTTGACTGTAGGGACTGTGTTCTTTTCTTTGAAGGCCTCATTTCTTTTTCTGTAAACAGTGCCATGATGTCCTTTATAAAAAAGCTGTACTTTTGTCTCATCTGTTCACAGTACCTTCTCCCAGAAGGATTGTGGTTTTGTCACATAAGTTTTGGCAAACTCCAGTCTTGCTTTTTTATGCCTTTGTGTCAGCAGTGGTGTCCTCCTGGGTCTCCTACCATAGCGTCCCTTTTCATTCAGATGGCGACGGATAGTGCGAGCTGACACTGTTGTACCCTGTGTCTGCAGATCAGCTTGAATTTGTTTGGAAGTTAATCAGGGTTCTTTATTCACCATTCGAGCAATCCTTCGTTGTGATTTTTCATTAATTTTGCTCTTCCGTCCAGGTCCAGGGAGGTTAGCTACAGTGCCACGGGCTGTAAACCTCTTGATGATATTGCGCACAGTGGACACAGGAACATTAAGATCTCTGGAGATGCACTGTCTTGTAGCCTTGAGATTGTCCATGTTTTTCCACAGTTTTTTTTCTCTCAAATCCACAGACAACTCTTTACACTTCTTTCTTTTCTCCATGCTCAGTGTGACACACAACACAAAGGTTGAGTCAACTTTTCTCCATTTTAACTGGTTGCAAGTGTGATTTTACTATATTGTCCACACCTGTTACTTGCCACAGGTGTGTCTAAATACAAATTACAGGAGCATCACATGCTTGAAAAGCAATTATTTCTTACAATTTTGGCAGTGCCAATAATTTTGTCCAGTCCATTTTTTGAGTTCTGTGTGAAATTTTATCAAGTTTGACTTTTTTTGTCTGTTTTTTTGTGTTGTTACAGTGCAAACAAAAACAATAAGCACGTGAATACCAAAACATTTGCAATTGGAACACTTTTCTGAGAGAAGTGTTACATTTTCTGACAGAATTGCAAGGTTGCCGATATTTTTGGCCATGACTGTATAACTGTTTAAAATATTGTACAAATATTTTTAAAGTGGATATTTCTGTCTCTAAAATCTGTTTGGATGAGCCATGTTTAAAACTATGAATGTGCTATAGATACACTAATAAGATATTTTTCTTGGCCTAAGTTGCTTTTAAAATTTCTGAGAAAATATGAGTGGTGCTTCTGTATGATGTTCTGGTCTCTAGATATCGCTCGGGTCCTTCCTTCGGTGCAATTCTGGTTTTGGCTGTTTTACCATCCACTAAGTGAAAATTATATGTTTGGCCACTTAAAATGTAGTAGCACACACATGAATTGAGGAATCATTTGTTTCACAACAAAGTTTGGTTTAAGTACCATGGTTTGAGTTTTGGGGTTTGTAAAAAACCCAAACCCTGTATATGAGCAATAATAATAGTAATGATTGCCATAGTCTTTTGTCATATTGATTTTGCTGCTTTTTTTTATAATAGCAATAAGCCACCTAAAAAGTAGAAGCTTGCAGATGATTTGAGAGATATCATTTGTTTAGTACTTTGGTTTAAGTGCTGCGGTTTAAGATTTGAGGTTTGCAAAATGCAAATTGCAATTTGCAAAAAATAATAAATAAATATGAATGAGAGCCAAACAACTGATAAAAACATCACAATAATCCACAAGTAATCCACACCACTTCAGTACATCAGTTGTCTTGTGAAGTAAAAAAAAATTGTAAGAGAAAAATTGTAAGCAAGAGTTTTAAGTTAAAATACCCTAATGATGGATTTGTTTGTTACAAACATGCAGCCTTTCACTTCACAAGACATTAACTGATGGACTGGACTGGTGTGGATTACTTGTGGATTATTGTGATGTTTTGATCAGCTGTTTGGACTCAATCTGACGGCACCCATTCACTGCAGAGGATCCGTTGGTGAGCAAGTGATGTAATGCTACATTTCTCCAAATCTGTTCTGTTTAAAAACTCGTCTACTTATGGGAAACAGCAAAGTATTGAGAATAAAAGTGAACATATAATGGTCATAGTAAGAGCAAAGCGCTGAGGGAGTTTAATACTGTATTATCCCAAGATCTGGCCACCACAACCCAAAAAAACACACACCCATGGTCCACTGCACTTTGAAATTCACCCACTGCAGAGATGACTCTTTCAGATGAAGAAGCGATACACATGCGAGATCAGAAGAATAAGCAGATGTTTATTACAGGCCTGCGCTATGGGAATGATTGTCTGTTTGATGTGTGTGCAGCGAGAGCTGCGGCTCGGCTGCCTGGGTTTTAGGCCGCAATGTGAACCAACCACCTCGCTTTCTGGTTTAAAGTCACGTCAGCTTGCTACACAGCAGATGAGATGAATAATGCTGATTCATGGTGGCGAGCTTTGTGAAAACGTTTGTTTTACGCTACAGTGCGTGTGTGCGCATGTTTACTGGTGTCTGGACGGCAGAGCTCTGAGTAAGTGGGATTGCGGCTTGATTTCCCCCTCGACAGGCTCCCTCGGTTATATACAAACTGCAATCAGGGCGACCACAGATGTGGCGTGTCATCGAGTGTTTCAGTGACTGGGCAGATGTAGGACGTTTGCTTTGTTGATTGTGAAGTATGCTGGTGGGGAGCAGTACGGATGGGGCCAACAACAAAAAATAACTAGTTATCTAGACTAAGAGATGCAAGTTTAGAGACTCATTTGGTTAGTCTCAAAGTAAAGTGTCTTTGCACTGTTTTGGGTAATTATTATACTTTTAAAATAAAAAAATAAGATTCAATTAAAAAAAAAAAAAGCTATAATAGACTGTTTTTGACAAATTAGATCACAGAACTACTTTGCACAAATATTATGGCTTTAACAACAACAATAATAATATTTATATTTAATTGTATAATTATATATTATTTAATAATATACTTAGTTTTAATATTTATAAGTAAAATCAATATAAAAATATATGTTCATTAAAAATGATATTAATTATAATGAATATAGTAATATAAAATATTTAACAATATGTAATTGAAAAGTGACACAAATAAAACTACATTTGAACTTAAATAATTATAATACATATACTTTTTACATTTATCAAGCATGTAATATAAAGTTGTAATATCAAATAAATGCTTATTTATTGGCAATGTCAGTCAGTTTCTCCTCTAAAGCACCACCATTTTTTGTTTGTTTGTGATTATGTTTTTGTTATGTGTACTTGTCTGTCATACAGTCTTTTGAAAGGCTGTGCATTGTTCTCTCTCTCTTTTTTTTTAAGTTGTCTAACAGTCTGTTTACAACAGTCTCATTTTAAAGATGCTGTGTGGACATAAACATAGTAAAAGACTCATTTTACTTACATCTGTTTACTTGAAACACAAATGTACGTTCCTTTTCAAGAAATACAATTATACAAGACAAGCCTAATCGATTAGTTGTTTAGATGATTAGTTGTTTAGATAACCAGTTCTTTTTCGAAGATGTAGCTTTGCACATCCCGACTGAGCAGTGTAAGTGGATATTTTGTGTGTGTGTGTGTGTGTGTGAGAGAGAGAGAGATTCACTGACTCATCACTCTGGTGTCCAATCAAGCATGACACACTTTCCCTCTCATTCCCTCGTAAACCCTCATGGACTCGCGCAGCCGTGAGACGCGTTCACCTAAACATTCCCTCCGTGCTCTCCTCCAATTTATTGACCATTTTTCACTTCTTTGTTTTTCATGTCCTCACCCACACACTCTTATTTTTCCCCTCCTTCCCTCCAGCGTGACCTAGATTTTTTAGCTTGGCGAGGTCTCGCCAGGTTGTGTTGTTACCATCAAGAGATCTGTATTTGAAAATGAGTTTTTGGTGTGGAAAAAAGTTGGATATTTTTCTAGCTTTGCAGCTGCCTGTGAATTTGACAGATGGAATGTGTGTATTCGGGCCACCGTCACCGTTGTTTTTCTGTTCTCAGCTCAAAATGCCTCTTTTCTGGCAGTTTGTCCTCCTCAAAGCCATGGAGAAAACATTGTGATCTTCACCCAACAATGATGATTCACGGTGTTGCATATCCAGGTGAACGCTGTCCACAATGCTGCTGTAAAACCAAACTACGCTCTTAAAAGTAAAGGTTCTTTGGCATTGATGGTTCAGTGAAGAACCTTAACATCAATGGAACCTTTTCAACCAAAAAGGTTATTTATAGTGGAAAAAGGGTTCTTTGGATTTTTAAAACATTCATTACACTAAGATAAAGGGGTTCAGTTTAAGAACTGTTTGCTGAAAGGTTCTTCGAGGAACCTAAAATGGTTCTTCTGTGGCATCACTGCAAAAACCTCCTCATTTACAAGAGTGTAAGAGCATAATGTGCACTGGGTCGCAGGTCTGTTCTGATGGGAAAATTTAGAAAAAAACACAATATAAATATATATTTGTTCCTGTATTATCTTCCAAAATAAAATCTGTGTCCTAAAACAGAATGTTTTGAGAACCACTGTCCTTGAGCTTGTCGACTGGAGGTGTTTCTTTGTTCTCCTCGGTTCTTCCTGTAGCTTCTCTGCTCTCTGCTCGTTCCAGTAGATGGCGTTAAAGAGACAAACTGCCTGAGTAGATGGTCTGACCCTCCCACCCCCATATCCTGTCAGATAAAGGGCTCACGGTGACCAGACGTCTGAAAACAGCTCCTGAAGTTCAGCTTCCTCTGTGTCTAGGGACCGTTCTGCAGACACAATGACCCCGGCAATCTCTCGTCTGATATGAAAGTTTAATTAATGGGATGACAATGACCTTAATGGTTGAATCTCACGAAACCTGTCAGGAACATATCTAGGGTCGTATTTCAGTTCAGAATTAAAATAAAAACTTTTCTTTTTCTTTTTTTAATAGTGACATTATTTTAATGACAATCAAACACAAATTATCATTAATGTAATGAGTTTGTATTTATTGATTTTTTGTAAAATTTATAATTATAAATGAAAATATATACAATTTTATTTTTGTATAATAAAAATCTATTGTTATAAATATATACAATTTTATTAATAAATATTAATAAATATATTATTAATAAATATATAATAAATATATTATTATATAATAAATATATTATTCTAAACGACAATAATAATAATAATTATTATTGTTATATTTTTATTTGCATTTTATTTAAAACTAATCTGTATCAGCATCAGTTTTAAGAAGGTGGCAATATCAGTCGATTTGAGAAGTATGTTAATGACTTGTTTTTATTTAATTAATATTCATTACAATTTAATTTATCTTAATTTCTTAATACTTATTATTATTATTATTATTATTAACAATTTAAATAATAAACAGTTTTTTTCTGCTTTATGTGATGAGATTTGGAGGAGAAGTACACTTATTGTTCATTATTGGCTGAATAATGTTACAGTGAACAAGCTCCTAAAAAAAGCAAAAACAAAAGCAATTTGAGTGAAATATGACCTAGACATCTTCTTGATATTCACTTTATAATAGGTCTACAAGAGTAATTCAACCAAAACGTTTTGAGAAACCCTGATGCGTCTTATATAAAGGGAAACTGTTGCATCAGTTCCACACAGCTCACCTGAGATACATGAGAATGTCTGGAGTCTTGTCGGTGTTGCAGTCCAGTATGTTTGGCAGTGTTTTTATGAGGACGTCGTGAAGATAGAGAGCGAGCGACACAGAGAGAAGGTTCTGGAAGCTGCACACGCCTCACAGATGTGAATGCCATTAACTGGGCTGAATTGCTGAGTGCAGTGATTTCAGTCTTCACTTCACCACATGTCTTACAATGCTGGGCCTTGACCAGTTCACACACACACACACGCACACATAGAGGCATAAAATGTTCCACTGGCTGCACAAACACCCATATCTGATTGATGAGAACACACATTTGGCCCCAAAACCTGTTTGAAGAGCTATTTACAATGCAATGTCTCGGCCAAACCTGAAGATGTATATGTTAACATAAATTTAAAAAATGCTTCATCCAAAAATGAAAATTTGCCAAAACTTTACTCACCCTCAGGCCATCCAAAATGTAGATGAATTTGTTTCTTCATGGGAACAGATTTAGAAAATTTATCATTTCATCACTTGCTCGCCAATGGATCCTCTGCAGTGAATGGGTGCCGTCAGAATGAGAGTCCAAACAGCTGATAAAAACATTGCAGTAATCCACAAGTAACTCCAGTCCATCAATTAACATCTTGTGAAAAGAAAAAGTTTGTAAAAAATAAATTCACCTTTAAGACATTTTTAACTTCAAACTGTCGCTTTCGGCTAAAATAGTCCATAATCCATAATATTGCTCTCTCCATTGAAAAATCTTTCTCCATCTTGTCTGAATCAGGAGAGAAATATGCACAGATCAATCACAAATTAGAAGCAGAACGGTTTTAAACATATATGTCTAGGTGGATTTTGATGTAAGACAACAGAGGATGGACTTTTTCACTGTAGGAAGTGTTATAAAGGATTTTGGACTCGTATTTTGGCCAGTAACAATGGTTTTAAGTTAAAACCTGATGCCTTGATGGACAAGTTTCTTACAAACATGCAGATTTTCACTTCACAAGATGTTAATTGATTGACTGGAGTGGTGTGGATTACTTGTGGAGTATTGTGATGTTTTGATCAGCTGTTTGGACTCTCATTCTGACGGCACCCATTCACTGCAGAAGATCCTTTGGTGAGCGAGTGATGTAATGCTACATTTCTCCAAATTTGCTCTGATGAAGAGACAAACTCATACATTTTGGATGGCCTGAGAGTGAGTAAAATATGATTGTTAAATGTATATTTCGCTTTAAATATGTATTTTAAACTTAAAGCAGGGTTCTCACAGTCAAGGGAAACCTGGCAATCAGGCAATGTCAAATTAATAAATGGAAATCATCTGTAGGATCTTTTTTTTAAAATCCCTATCCAGGAATCATGAACGACTGGAAAAGTCATGAAAATGCATTGGTCAAAAGGTGTTGGCACCCTGTTTAAGGTCTGTTAAAGATCTTTTCCCCTGTTGGATCTTTTAAGAGCTCTTTTTCTGCCAGAGCAAGGAGACATATGACTTAATATCCGTACAAATCACTGACTTAATATCCGTACAAATCACTGGGAAAAACAGGAAACAACACATGCACAGACACGCACACACACTTGTGGTTGTGACATCTACGCTTTCTTTCTATTGTTTGTGTTTGTGCACGCGGCTGGGTTTGACAAGCGCATTGTGTTAAGTGATTTATTGGATTAAGTTGTGTCTTGCTATTCTTACTGTTAATAATCACTGCAGACTTCATGTCAATGATGTTCATAATTACATTCATACTGTACATTACAAACATTTAATCATTACTACTGAGGATTTTGTGTCATTGAACTTTTTGTGCTTCATTACAGGCTGGCTTTTCTCGTAACTAGGCCCAGGGGGAATCTGCAAATTGTTAAAGAATATTTATATATTTTGGCAGGTTTTTTAGAGGGGTAATAATGGATTAACACATGATAAATGATAACTAATGCCAAATTTTAAGAGACCGGTTGAAATTAGCATCTGTGTTGGTTTCGCATGGCAGAAAAACGTATTTGTTTCCCACTACACTAATTAATTCCCTTTATTTGTTTATTTATTTATTTATTTATTTATTCATTTATTTAAATATAAATGCTTCACTTTTACTTCTTAAAAGTATTTTTTTTTTACCTTGAAACATAATGCTTAAAGCATTGTTCATTATGCAAATTGTTAACCAACTTCTATTATTATTATTAATAATAATATTTCTATTAATTATTTATTTATCAGCTTACCATGCCATTATTTGCATTATTATTGATTTTTAAATTTGCTTCAACAGATTGACAATTGACTCTAGATACTGTGTAAATAAAATTTCATAAAACCTCATCAGTGATGCTGACAATCCCTAAATGACCCATATTGGCTGATATTCAGTATCTGACTTTATAGTACACTATATAATATGCTACGGGATTTAATTGGCCAAACATTTATATTTTTCCTCACCAGACAGATGATTTTGATTGGTTCCAGATCACTGCATATCACTGCATTTCATATGTTGTGCTGTTTGCCAGAGCAACGTTTTCAAAGTGCATCAAGGCAATTTGACTGTTTTTCTTCTGTTGTGGAGCAAGCAAGAGATCTTAGTGCCAAGAGGCTTCTGGGAAACTCAGACCTTCTATTTATAACCCGAAACCCGAACAATTTAGAGTCATAAAATTGTTGATCAAGAAAGATGTCCTTGCTCTATTTCCCACTAACACTGGGGAAAACAGCTTTCATTTGCTGGTCATGCGGTCTGTGAAATTCAGAGGTCGTTTGCTGTTCAGTTCATCCATGTTGAAATGAGTGTGTAGCTGTTAATTAGTCAGTCGACACCAGATTTTTATTACCTACGTCTGTGTTTGTCTCTGTTCCTCTAGAAATCATTCAGCCTCTAAATGATTTTCCAGTGACGTTGTGAACATTCAGTGCAAAAGTGTTGAAATTGGTGACCATAGAGATGGTTGCCAACATACTTTTGCATCTTAAGAGGACAAAAATACACTTACAGGCAAAATGCAGAGTTCAGATCTATTTAGTGTTTCAGTATTTATGCAAGCACCTACACACATTAGTCAAGCAGAATATTGCAAACATCACTTTTAAAGGGATAGTTCACCAAAAAATTTAAAATCTGTTGTTCCAAACCTGTATGAGATACTTTCTTCTGTTGAACACAAAATAAGATATTTTGAAGAATGTTGATAACCAAACAGTTGCCAGTAGCAATTGACTTGCGTAGTATGAAAATAAAATACTATGGAAGTCAATGGCTAGCGGTTTGGATGAAACTCGTTCAAGTTTGGAACAAGAGGACATTGAGTAAATATGACATAATTTTCCTTTTTTTGGATGAACTAAAGTTATATAGTTATATATATAATATAGACGTTTTTTAAATTTGAATAAAATGAAAACTAAAAGACAAATTTCAAATTTGATGCCTGCTACAGGTCTCAAAGGGCCCTTTGTTGCCCCCGTGCCAACTTTTTTGAGACCTGTAGCAGGCATCAAATTTGAAATGAGCTCATTTTGTGCATAAAATTGTACAATTTCTCAGTTTAAAAAATTGTTATCTATGTTCTATTGTGAATAAAATATTGGCTCATGTGATTTGAAAATCTTTTAGTTTTAATTTTATTCAAATTTAAAAAAATGTCCCAACATTTACTGAATTCGGGTTGTATGTATATAGATAGATAGATAGATGTTTTTGAAAGTAGTCTCTTATGCTATTAAGGCTGCATTTATTTGGTTTAAAAAACTAATATTGTTATTACAATTTAAAATAACTATTTTCTATTTGAATATAATTGAATATGTATTTTAATTATTCCTGTGATGCAAAGCTGAATTTTTAGCATCATAACTCTAGTCTTCAGTCACAGTGTCACATGATGCTTCTTTCTAAAATGCTGATTTGCTGCTCAAGAAACATTTTATTTTATTACCAATGCTGAAAACAGTTATGCTGTATAATATTTTTGTATAAGCAATGATACATTTCATTCATTCATTCATTCATTCATTCAAAAAAAATAAAATAAATAATTTTGAAATAGAATTTTTTTATATAATAAACCTGATTACTGTCACTTTTAATCAAATTATGGTGTCCTTGCAAATTATTTACATAATCCAAAAGATATTTGCCTTGTAAAAATGATGGGTAATTTGTAGGATTGCAGAATATTTCCTTATGGTGTTATTGTTAGTTCTAAGGTTATGCATGCAATGAAATGCTCAGTTAGTCTGTAATGGCCACTCGACCTCTGTGCTCAGTCTCCAGCGGTTCATGTCCGCGTGACCATCCACAGTTGCCTGCTGCTCTTCTGAGTTCTCTTTGTCTGGCTGACTGAGCACCGCTAGACTAATTGCAGGTTATCCTTCTGTCTCTGGCTGAAGACATCAGTAACAAACTCTTTGATAGCGGTTAATTGGCTTATTAGCAACTCGCTAAGTGCTGCATCGTCAGTCAAAGCCAGACGGCAATGTCTGAAAGAACATACACAAGTCAACATTTTTCAGAGCGCAACGTCAACAACTGTGAAGAACACTTGTGAATGAATTCGCTCTTGCCATACGTTTTGGATGCACACTCAAATTATGAAGGAAATAACTTCACACTGGCAAAATTATAGTAATTTACGTCGTTTGAGCTCTCAATTTGTCAGTAATGGCTGCTTTGTTGTGAGAGTCTGAGGGAAGCTAAATTTAGCTCCTTTGTTCGGCGTCCGTGCAGAAGTAAGACAGGATCATGGCTCAGAAACATGGCGGGGTGGCTAATAAGTGGCGCGATCTCTCTGGGTTTCCCATAATAGCTGGAGGTTTTAATAGGCGAGAGTGCAGCTGCAAGCGTGCGGCTCTGTTTGCTGGGGCCAGAATGGCTTTCTAGGAGCTGTGCCAGCTTGCAGGGGGCAGTGTGGACCCCGCTCACTCAGATGCCAGTGCCAGCTCGAGGAACCTGTCTGTTACTGGCTTTCAGTTCTTCACTCGTTCACTATTTCTCTTTTCTCTCTCTCTTTCACATAGACAGTTGTTTAAAGCTGGTTCAAGCTGTTTTTCTTTCACCCGAGGTCAAATACAGAGACATGCTGTGACATTCATCTGTATTTTTTTTTCTTTTTCATCCTCCATTCATTCATTTTATTTCATTTTGTCCATTCTTCCATCATCCGTCCAGCCATCCATCTGTCCATCTGTCATTTTTCCTCTTTCTTCCTTCCTGGTGGAAGATTCCATTCCTTCTACTCCTTTCTTTTCCTTCTTTCCTTTCATCCATCCTTCCATCCTTCATTTTTCTTCATCCATCCATCAATTTCTTTCTTTCTTTCATACATCATCCATCCATCCATCCATCCATCCTTATTTCCTCCCTTTTTCCTTCCTTTCTTCATATATTCAGTCATTCATTCGACCATTCAGTCCTTTATTCCTTCCTTTCTTTTCATCCATCCTTCTATCATCTGTCCGTCTGTCCATCCATCTGTCTGTCCTTTCTTTTCTTTTCCATTCCATCCATCCATTCTTTTGTTTTCCTTCCCTTTTTCATTATTTCCTTTCTTCTTTCACTCCTCTTGCATCCTTTTCTTCCATCCATCCTTCCTTCTTTCTTTCTTTCTTTCTTTCTTTTTTCTTTCCATCTTGTCCATCCATCCAACTGTCATGTCTTCTTTCCTCTTTGCTTCCTTGCTTCATTTCTTCTTTCCTTCCATCTCTGTTCTTTCCTCTTCGTTTCCTCCCACACTTCTGTACTTGAGGCTCTATCATTAGACTTCCCCGGGTGTCAAATATGAGCGTTGGCTGTATATTTATAAATCCAGACAGCAGTAGGAATCAGAACATTGTGTTTTTTTTTTTTTTTTCTTTCAATCATTTTTCACGTCTGGTTTTGATGAAGGTTTCATTAGGGCCTGTCATATCTACTGTTTACTGGTGAAATGTTATAACGGCATCAGCTACCTGTTTACTGATCTTGTTTTCAGATCGTGACAGCACTCAGAAGTATTTATACAAAAGCAGCTCCAATCAAGCATCAAGTCTCATCTTGTCCATACAATCATGTATGAGTTTGTGACCATGGTTATATTTAAACAGAAGCAGTGTTGATGTTTCTACTTTGAAACGTTAAGCTTCTCAGAATTTAATAATCTAATCTAACAGGAAGTATGTATGCTAAAAATGGCTACATTCAAGCTTTTAAGGAGCTGTTTGCTATGGAAAAAACTACAGTAAATCACAGAGGCTCAAATGACTCATTAAATCAATCTTTGAACTGGTACCTGTCCATGAATCATCTGAATGAACTGATTCACTATAATGAATAAGATTTTTGAACTTTTATTTTAGTGGACTGCATTTAATAATTTACTCAGGTGATAGCAGCAATGTAACCTTTTGGTAATGTCTTATCTTTTCAAATACACTAAAGTTAAGATTGCCAGGGTAAGATGTTTATGCTTTAAAGTATCTTATTCTCAACAAGACATTATTTATTTGACCAAAAATATGGTAAAAACAGTAATATTGTGAAATATTATTAAGATATATAATAACCATTTTCTATTGGAATATGTTTTAAAATGTAATATTTCTGTGAGGCAAAGCTGGATTTTCAGCATCATTACTCCAGTCTTCAGTGTCACATGATCCTTCAGAAATCGTTCTAATATGCTGATTTGGTGCTGTGATGCATTTTCTTTCAGGGTTTTTCTTATTTATAGAAAGCTCAAAAGAGCAGAAATCTTAGAAATCTTTTGTAACATTATAAATGTCTTTACTGTCACTTTTGATCAAATGAATGTTTCCTAGCTAAATAAAAATATCAATTTCTTTCAAATGAAAAAATATGATTTTTTTTAATCAGATGTGGTCAGAGCAGTATTTTCATGCTTTAAAGGCAGAATTGATCCAGCATTGATTCAGAACTCTGAGGGTTACAATGAAGTGCGAATCATGCATGTGTTGGTCAGTTTGATTAGTAATAGTTCAGTATTATGATCTTTCATGATCCTGATTCCTGACCGTAAAGCAACATCAAGACGCTCCATCATCTAGGTTTCATTTCACGATAACTAATAATTTATAGTTAGTCCCACAATAACCCCAAACCCCTCTCCTCTTCCGTCACATCATCCCGGGAGCGTCATTCCATCCGTCTTTCGGTATAAAAAAAAAAAGCGAGGGTTAGCAGAAATCTGAGTCTTCAAAGACGGGCAGTGGAGACGACCAGCTCAGCACAGACTGTCACGGTCGCCTCCCGCCGCTTTGTGGATTAGCCCGTCTTTCTGCGATTGTTCTCAAATCTTCCCCCTCTTAATCTGCTGCTGTCGTTTCAAACCGCCTGCCCCTGTGAAATCAGGACGCTTCCATGAGTTCATGTTTTCACGGGTCTTTGATAGACACAGATGGTGTATTTAAAGCAGTACAGAGTGAGATTAAGATATGAAATATGATTTTATTAGCAGCGTCGAGTTTCAGCCATGGTTGTTAAATGGTAACCCCTAGACACTTGTAGTGGGATTTGGGTAATAAATGAGCTTAGATGTCTGTGACACAGGGAGAAATGGTTTTTAATTGTTTTTTGGGTTGATATTGGTACGTTCGGGACACAAAAGCCATGAACTTTGCATGTTGTTTGCTCTGGTTATATTTAAATAGATTACTTCAAGAGAACAATATGATGTTCTAGATCCTTGGATGCATTGCTATTTTCTAAAACTAGGTTGTTTCAGCCTCAACATTTTCAAAAGATGAATTATAATTATGAGCACTTGTGAGGAAGCCTTAGACATGTGGAAGCAATTGAGAAAAGCAAACAGCACTGGGAGATCTGAATGTGTGTTGCGGCTGGCAGTGCCAGGGTAAGCACTGTTTATTTAGTGCCCACCGGCTGCCATTTCTACAGGTCGGTAGGCCTCTGATCTCAGTCAGCTACCCTCTTTTTTCATTTCCCAGTACCAGATGACATCCCCTCACTAAAATTAACATGAAACAATGATTTTGTCATTATTTTTTAGTATCAAATAAATATGCCATAATGTTTCAGACTTCCAGGCTATTTTATGTTTTTGAAAGAAGTCTCTTATGGTCACCAAGATTTTACACACACACACACACACACACACACAAAAACAACTATTCTACAAAATATAATACACTAAATATTTTTTTTTTATAATGTTTATGCTTTAAAGTCTATTATCCTCACCAAGGCTACATTTATTTGACCAAAAATACAGTAAAAACAGTAATATTGTGAAATATTATTACAATTTAAGTTTTTCTGTGATCAAAGCTGAATTTTCTGCGTCATTACTCCAGCCTTCAGTGTCACATGATCCTTCAGAAATCATTCTAACATGCTGATTTGCAGCTTAAGACATATTTCTTCTTGTTCTTATTATTATTATCAGTGTTGTTTTTGCTTCTTAATACCTTTTGTGTGGTAATCATGATACATTTTCTTGAGGATACTTTGATGAATAGAAAGCTCTAGCATTTATTTGAAATGTAAATCTTTTTGTAACATTATAACTGTCCTTGCTGTCACTTTTAATCAATTTATTGCATCCATGCTTAATAAACACTATTATTTGTTTATTTGTTAATTTAATTACATTTTTAAAAAACTTATTTACCCATAAAAGTTTAAATGGTAATGTTTCACAGTTTCCACAAAAATAGGAAGCAGTACAACTACTGTTTTCAACATTGATAGTAATAAAAAATGTTTCTTGAGCAGCAAATTAGCATATTAGAATGATTTCTGAAGTACACTAAATGCTGAAGTAATGATGCTGAAAATGCAGCTTTGCATCGCAGGAATAAATTACATTTGAAAATATATTCACATAAAATTGTAATAATATTTCACAATATTACTGTTTTTTTTTTAATGAAATGTTGGTTTTGGCTTATTTCTGTAATTTGTATGTGTATGTGTGTTTGTGTAGCAGTTGTAGAACAAAGACCCGCTTAAGAGCAGAATGATGGAGGTGAGTGACTCACTGAACACTGACGCCCCCCACAGCACCTGGACTGAGTGTATACAGGAGCTCCAGATGAGTGTATGTGTTTTGTTTAGGTTTAAACACTGCTGTGTGTGTGTGTGTGTGTGTGTGTGTGTGTGTGTGTCACACTCATGCTTGCTCAGCAGAACGTTGTACATGCCTCCTAGTCAGGAATGGTGTCATGGAGGCCTGTCAGAGCACAGATGGATGATTTCACTGCTCTCCTGAGCGATTATCTCCTCTGCATATTGCTTTTTGTCTCACACTCTCTGGAGCTATTTAGAAAGTCTTTCAGGTGAATTACTGAAGGAGAGCGGCCCGGCTGCTCTTCGGAAAGATTACTGTGCTAGATGTGCTCCATCGTGATGTAGATTCACCGCACCATGTTAAAGGTCTTTTTCCGGTTTTGGATCTTTCTTTTAAAGACCCTATAGAATAGTTTGACAGCTAGATTCTCTTTCCAGTGTTGACATATTTCTGTTGAAACAGGAAGCTGGGGACATATATTGAAGAGTTTGTTAGTGGTTTTCATGATTTAAATACAGAATACAACCTGCAGTGAATTGTGAATCCATTCCATAGAGTGCACATGCATATAAAATAATGTAATAGGAGGACAAAATGAGTGCAGGATGAATCATCACTATTTTTAGTCTTTTTTTCTTTTAGTTTTTTTGTATACCTAATACAAGTTTGTTTTGTTTTAATACACTGTCAGATTCCACTTTTTTAAAGCATAAAAAAAAAAAAATCATCTACACTTCTCAAGTAAATGTTTTTTGTTTTGTTTTTTTTTTAATTGATATTTTAACATGAAAACAAGACAAAAAATACTCATTAAGAATGCTTATGAATAGTTAGTAAGGCAGTTAAGTTTAGGTGTTGGGTCAGGTTATTGCATCTAGAATATGGTCATGCACAATAAGGCATTAATATGTACCTAATAAGTACTAATAAACAGCCGATATGCTAGTAATATGCATGTTAATAAGCTGCTAGCAGTTATTAGTGGGAATTGGTTCTTAAAATAAAGTGTTACCATCTCTTTTTATACTATAAAGTACCTTCTTTAAATTCCTCAAGGAGCTTTATATGAGGATATGGCAGGATGTTGAGGTCTTTTTCAGAAGCCCAACCTCTTCACCTCATCTCTACCTCGCTCCACACAATGTTCGTACTGTTGCTCCCTCTACAGAATCACTCACTTCCTCTACATGGCTGTTTCCTGTGGTGACGGCGGTCATATTGCCGCCACATGCTGCCTGTCAGAGCTGTTGCAGACATGTTGGGGATGTATGTGAGGATGTATGAGTGAGGATCCACCGCTTCTCATATGCTGCTTTTTATCTGTCTTTTTTTTTTGCACGTCCTCTCTTTTTCTTGGTTGCTCATGTGTTGTGGTACAATTAGTGGTGATCTTTAGGGAAAAGAAAGTTTGTGTGTGTGTGCGCCACGACTGTATGTGTGTGCGCAGAAGACTAATGTAATACAATATTCAGTGTGTGTTTCTTGGCCAAAGGGCAAGTCTGTCTCGGCCCCTCATGATCCTACACATCCACAATCTGTCAAGTTTAGGAGAGGGACTTTCCACCGAGGGGACTTTCCATGCTGCCTCCAAACGGAGCCAGAAAGAGCTCTTTTCCACGGCTCCATAAGACCCCCCTGTAGAATAGCCATTGCTGCTGAATGCTGCTTTTCAAGCACAGGAACCTGGTCTCTCACTTTTATTTTGACTAAAGGGATTTGGGGCATAAATTATTTTTAAAGAATTTTAATGAATGAAATTAAAAAAGTGAGACTGCCAGCATGAATTGAACAGCTCCTAAATCTATAATAGCCGGTTGAGATCGTGTTATTAATGGCGCTTGCTAAGTGCTGGAGTACAAAATGCTGTTTTGAGTTTATTTGCATGCAAAATAATCATCCACGAGGTCATTAGAAGATCAACAATTTATGCAAACAAAATCTATTTAATTCAGAAGCAACACGGTTAGGTTCATTTTCTCAGAATGTGCCTTTAATAAAAGGTTTTCAGTTTCACTTATTACACCGGCAGATATTTTTTACTTATTTTAAGTATAAAAATGTTTTATTTTAAGATACAGTCAACAAGTGAAAATGTCACATGCAGCATTGCTTCTCAAGTAAATTTGTCTTTTTAAAAATCTTTTTAGCTATTTTTAAATATTTAATCTGGAAAACGAGATGAAAACAGAAAAAAAATATTTATTAAAAAGGATCTTTTGCCATGTAAAAGTTAATTCTAACAAACTAAATAAGTAAATACATTAAAAAAATAAGAATAAAAATGTCAGACATGGACTAAAACCTACAACATTTTATTTAGATTTTTTACTAAGTGAGAACTAAGAATCTATGAGATTATTACATATTTTGTGATAAATGTAGTGTTCAGTTTTGTTTAAGGTGATTTTTATTGAGACTATCAAAATTCATTTATAGTATCTTGTGTAGAAGTTAATGAACAAATTAACATTAAAGATTGTTATGAAATGCCTAAATCAATGAATTAATTATCTTTTTTTTTTTTAATCAAAACATTTTACAATTTCTTTTTGCTCCATTAATAATAAATAAAAATAAATATATTTGTATTGCCTTGGCAAGCACCACTAATGAAAAAGTATTTAAAAATGGTAAATCTACCAAAATAAAAATGATGAACAACAAACTATTCTCAAATTGGTATGAAAACTTCAGAGAAAGTGCTTAATGAGAGTATGCTCCAGATTCACGTTTTTTCTTCAACAAAATCTGCTAAGGCACTCAAGGAAAAAAATCCTCATCCTTCTGGAGCCAACTTCACCAAACTATCCGCTTATGAGTCCAGCGCTGGCATAGCCGCCCGCTGGCACCAGTGGAATCTGTGTGGGGAGGCGCAGTGTCTGCAGAAATCACCCACAAGAGTTTCATCTCATGCCTGATCAACTCACTAAAGCACTGCAAGCCTCTGAGGAGCGGTGAGGGTCAGGTGACACTCCCAATCTCACCGGTCTGATGGATAGAGTATTATTCACCGCTTAAAGCAACAAAGTCTCGGTCATCTTCAAATGTCAGAATGCTAAAGAATAAAGCAACCATTTCTGATGTTATTTATTTGTTTTCTTTGAAGTTACAGGTTGCTTTTAAGAAAAGGGCTAGTTGACACTATATAAATTTGAGGTTTTGAATCAAAAGTTCAAATAAACAAATGCGTGTTTCTCTAGCTGTGGTTTTTATGTTGGATCTCTTTTTTCCTTGGCAAGAGCTGTCAAAATGTTCAATAGCTTTTTTGTAGTCAAGACGTTAAGGTGTGTTTTTATACAGTAAGTGATTTTCAAAAATAATAGACCTGCTCTGAGAAATATTCATTGGAATCAAAAAAAAAGTGACAGCTCTATGGAATTACCATTTGATACCTTCTCTTCACCACAGTACTGTTACAATACTTCATTGTGAGGGTAGACTATATTTTATGGAAATGCAACTGATTTGCATTATATGATTGTTCTATCAAACAGTTGCATATATATATATATATATATATATATATATATATATATATATATATATATATATATATATATATATACATACACACAATTTGATCATTTTCAACTAAAATAATGTAAATGTATTATTTTCTATTCATGTATTCAGTATTATGCATCTCTAATGTAGATTGTTATTAGATCATTATAGTCTAAAGTCACTATAAGTTTTAGCTATTTAAACACAGAAAAATTGTATACATTTATTTTCTTAGTAATAAAATTGTTGACCAAATATGGCTTTCATAATCCTTAAAAAAAAGATTAAATTAAATTAATTAAAAAGTTTGAACTAAGTAATTTAATTTACTTTTTTATTTATTGTGTGTGTGTGTATACAATTTAGTTCTAGACTTTAGTCCTTTTTTACTTTAATATGAAATTGATTGGCCAGAATATTGTACCAAAAAAAAAATCACTTTTAAGGTACAGAAACTCGTACCAGATTGTAATGACATGAAAGTGAGTAAATTATGACAGAATGCTTATGTTTTGGGTGAACTATGACTTTATGAAATGTTTTCTGCTTGTTGAATGAACATTGATGAAACAGATGGATTATAAAAAAGCTGATTTCATATCCTAATTACCGTTTACAGTGTTCATGACATTATCTTTTATGATATCGGACTGGAAAAGGAAAAGATAATAAATACCTCATTATTATCAAATTAATACCTCAACAGGGTGTCAAAGAGACTGAATATGTTTAGTCAACATTTTTCAAGCTATCCGTCAGTGTTCAATACCCTAGCGATTAAAGCAGGTCTGACAGTCTGGACCGGGATTTAAAAAGAAACTGATTATATAAACAATCCAGTTCTGCAGCCAAAATCTGTCTATTCTTTATGGAAATCTCTCATCTCTTACCTCTGAACACGGGCCACACTTGGCATCAAAAACAAAGCCTTGTGCCTGTGCAGTAAACAACAAATGAAGCGAAACGTTAATCACAAACTCTCGCTGATGACATCAACCTGCATCCTATTTCTAACCGTGTCCATCTCATGCAGGAAAAACACAGAGAGAAACAAAAGAAGGGAGTGTTCGAGGGGAAGACCTGTGATTCAGACGCAGCAGCGTTCAGCTCTAACAAGACAAACTCAAAGATGGGTGGCCAGAAATCAATTATTTTAGCGAGCGTGAGAAAGAGGAAGATGGTAAAATGTGAGCCCTGCTATTGAGGAGAAAGGCTAATGGGTGTGAGAGAGGTTTAAAAGTTCTGAAACTAGTCAAATTATGAGTCGTGTGACCTTTAAACACTTTGCATTGTGATTATTAACTGCAGCTATTTGTGTCTAACCTAGCAAATCTCATATTGTTTTCACTTACCGCTCTCTTAATCATGAACCGCACTGCTGTTCAAAACTTTGGGGTCGTAAGATTTCTGTAATGTTTTAGAAAGTATCTTAGGCTCACCAAGGCTGCATTTATTTGATTAAAAATACAGGAAAAATGGTAATAATCTGAAATATTTTTACAGTTTCAAATAAGTATTTCATGTTGTATTATGTTTTAAACTGCAGTTTATTTCTGTGATGCAAAGCTGAATTTTCAGCATCATTATTCCAGTCCTCAGTGTCATGATCCTTTAGAAATCATTCTGATATGCTGATTTGTTGCTCAAGAAACATTTATTATTATCAATGTTGAAAACAGTTGCTGTGTTGCAGTTGCTGAACAGTGTCTTTTGTAACATTGAAAATGTCTCAACACCTTTGATCAATTTAATGCATACGGTCCCACTTTATATTAAGTGGCCTTAAGTACTATGTACTTACATTTAAATTAATCATTTGGTGCAGTGCACATATTGTGTACATACATGTTTTTACATTGTACTTACATTTTAAAAATGTCTGCATGTAATCTGTAATTGATTTCTGTAATTACATTCATAGTTACAGTGTTGACCCATCCCCCTACATTTTTTTAATAAAAAGTGGGACCATGGCATTCTTGTGGAATAAAATAATTTATTTCTAAATAAATAATATATAGTAGTCATGATAAACAGAAAGAAAAACAAAAATAAGTACATTTGCCTAGCCTTAGCAACCGCCCAGAACACCTTGACACTGGTGTTTTTATTTCTTTAATAACTCCAAGTCAACGTAACTTCCTCATTAGCTTGTCATGAAATTAATTTCACTTGGCCTTTACGTTGATCGAAAATGTATGTGTGCTATTAAACATGATGGAACACGCAAGACTAAAATCTGTTGAAAACATTAGCCGTGATTATTATTCAGGCTTTTGTCGGCTTTGAAGAACCACAGCTGAGAGCCGGCGCAGCTGCCAAAGGCACCGCGAGCGGAAAAAAAACGCTCTTTATATAACTTGCGCCCGGGCCAACTGTATTTGTGGTTGGAGGAAATTTCTCCTCGCTTGAGTCATTGAGATCACTTGCTCTCGGTTGTTTGCCCCTTTCTGCTCTTTGATCCGTCTTTTCTTGCGTTCGCTCTATCTGTTCCCTCCAAGCACTCGGACAGATGCAGCGCACTCTTCCCTGACCCGCGCTAACACTGCAATCAGGACAGGATCCAAACACTGCCTCCGTAGGCCTCGCTGCCCAGTGTGAGCGGAAACCATCGGTCTGGGGCGATTGTGTTTGACCTTTGACCTCTGCTTGTCCTCAGAGGACTCGCCTTCTACGCTTGCCAAGAGAGACTGCACACACTTTTGTTTGTTTGCTTGGCTTTCGACTGAAGCTGTTCGACTAAATAATGATCTCCCACAGAACTGTACTGTATTGCTGGAAGCAGTGGAGTTAAAAACACTGAGGAAGTATACTGTAAAACAGATGAACATCTGATGTCTATACATGCATTCGGCATCATTTAAAGTACAGGAAATGCATATAAATGGAGTTTCCATCTTAGTAATGATTGTCGTACTGTGTGAGTGATTAAAAATAGTGTTTGACAGACTCGAGTAAGAAGTGTTTGTCTTCTGCCTTTAGCAGCTTGTGGTGTTTGAGTGATTCATGATCACCTTCAGACTTCTGTTAAAATGCAGAATTACATATTTGTGTTAAGACTATCGATCTATCTGTCTATCAGTCTATCTATCTATCTGTCTATCTATCTATCTATCTATCTATCATCTATCTATCTATCTATCTATCTATCTATCTATCTATCTATCTATCTATCTATCAGTCTATCTGTCTATCTGTCTATCTATCTATCTATCTATCGTTCTATCTGTCTATCCATCCATCCATCCATCCATCCATCCATCCGTCCATCGTTCTATCCATCTATCTATCTATTCATCGTTCTATCATTCTATCCATCCGTCCGTCCATCCATCCGTCTGTCCATCCATCCGTCCGTCGTTCTATCCATCCATCCGTCGTTCTATCCATCCATCCGTCGTTCCATCCATCCATCGTTCTATCGTTCTATCCATCCATCCGTCGTTCTATCCATCCATCCGTCGTTCTATCATCCATCCGTCGTTCTATCGTTCTATCATCCATCCGTCGTTCTATCGTTCTATCTATCTATCCGTCGTTCTATCGTTCTATCTATTGTTCTATCGTTCTATGTCTATCATTCTGCCTATCATTTTGTTTATCATTTTATCCATCCGTCTATCGTTCTTTTGCCTTATTTGTCTGTCATTATTTATTTACTTATTTGTTGTTTTTTTTATTTATCTACCCTGTTAAAAAGACCAATAAATAATTCCATTCTACAATTCCAAAACATCAGTCTGAAGTTTTTTGCAACAACCTCCTCTTGATTTCCACCGTCGTTTCTGCCAGGATGTAATTGTTCTTAATTTCCAAAACCCTTCTGCTCAGATTTAGCTTCCATTTTTTCAAGAGCGTCTATTTCTTCCATGTGTGGCCCAGATTCCTGCAGTTCTCCTACTGTATGTAACTCTTCCCAGGTTATTTCGGCAGCACTCTCTGTTTTTCTGTGCTTTTGTTGAGGAATGCCTCTGAGACGCAGTCACCTTTGAGTAATTACCTGCTCATGTTTCATGTTGAAAGAGTGTCTCTGTTTTACAGTTATAAAGACCAGAGCAAGTGCTGTCCTCAGCTCTGGGATCAGCTCTTATCATAGGATGGCCGTATAAGAATCGGGGCATTTTGGATTTTTCCTTTCAAGTAGAAGTTAACCTCTTGCAAATCGAGCACTGTATTGAAATTCATCTGTTCAACCGGCTGCCTTTTTCTTCTCCACAATTTTCTTCAATTAGTTCAGCTCAAGCACTTAAATCACACACTGTGCTCTGTGTTCTGGTCTTTATTAACTTTAGACTTAGACATTTAAGATTAAAGTTTGAAAAATATCCATTTAAAATGTGTATTTTTAGAATGCAGAAAAAAGTACTTGACTAACAAAAGAGGATGTGTAGATATATCAAAGAATTGTTTCAGCTTTATTACAGTAAACCTTTGGTGCATTTTATTATACTGCATCATAAAAATCATGATTTCTTTCTATCTATCTGTCTATCTATCTGTCTGTCTGTCTGTCTGTCTGTCTATCGTTCTGTAATTTCTATCATTTTGTCTATCCATCTATCGTTCATTTGTTCATTCGTTCGTTCTATCATTCGTTTGTTCGTTCTAGCATTCTATCGTTCTGTCGTTCATATTTTGTCTTATTAGTCATATCTATCTATCGATCTATCTATCGTTCTAACTATCGTTCTGTCACTTTACCATTTTATCTCACTCTGTCATTCTATCTATCGATCGTTCGTTCGTTCGTACATTTGTTGTTCATTCGTTCGTTCGTACATTCATTTGTTCGTTCTAACATTCAATCTATCATTCTATCGTTCTGTCATTCATATTTTGTCTTATTAGTCATATCTATCTATCTATCGTTCTATCTATTGTTCTATCTATTGTTCTATCGTTCTGTCGCTCTGTCATTCTATCATATTCTATCAAAAAGAGCAGCAAGAATTTATTAAAAAAAGTTTTTGATAATTGTTTGTTTTATTGCATATTACTATCAATTCCTGCTTCTATTTTTATTTTGCTTTACATCTTTTTAACTCATTATATGCAAAAATAGATATTTATTAGGTTTTAATTATTTGATACTTAAGTGATACTATCCAGTGTCTGCACTATTTCTCTCTGGAAGTTAAGAACAATAAAAATGGTCTTTGCACTCTTTTAAAATTTGGGTAGGTTTTGTGTATCTCTTAACCTCCTCACATCAGTGTGGGCGTCTATTGTTATTGCACTCTCCAGTAGGCGAATGTTTCCACCTTGTTGCAACAAGCTAAGTGTACAGACTTAATTTATTTAGAAAAAAACAGGTTTGCATGTATTTTCACCATACCCAACCAAAGAATACTTGGGCTTTATACTATAATACTTACATTTGAATTTGTCATCTAAAAACATTGTTATAATGCAGAAACAAAGGTGCTTGTCAGGTTTACAGACGATAGACAAGTATCAAGTACACAGGTAATTCCTTTAGAAAGTTTAGACTTTCATGCTTCAATAATTACCCTGTTCTCATTTTCTCCGTTTTTCGCCCTGAAGATCTGCAGCTCTGTGGTGTGGAAATCAGAAGCATGTGTGAGGTGAAAAGTTTAGTGCAGGATGGATTTATGCAGCAATCATTAAAACACCATCTGATGGCGATGAGCGAAGGATTTGCTTGTTTTTAGAGAGGCTGGATTTGTCCCGAGCCGCTGATCTGAGGTCTGTCGTGCTGTCGGTGTGTGGTGGGTGAGTCGGGGACGAGCTGGCCCTGAATCAGTGCTTCGGGAGGAGGGGGTGAGAGGGGTCAACACGAACAGGAAATCATCAGCGCCGTGGATAAATATGGCAGTGTGCCTCGGGCCCGGCTGAACGTATTAGAGTCACACACAAAGAGCTCTTGTGTCTAGACTGACCACTGCATGTGGCTTGACTTTCAGTGATGAACGAGTGACTCGCAGGTTAAAAGACTGTTGCTAGAGGAGGGGGAGAATAACGCCTGCTCAAATCACTCACCCTTCTCTCTTCCTGCTGTCATGATCCAGAGAAATCCACTGACGTGTGTATAGACCTTAGGAAGTGTTGTTTGATCTAAAATTCAAGTATTTGTTTCATTTCTAAATGTTTGATTTTAAAGGTGGCGTGTCTGCTTTCTGCACCATTTAGACACCATGAAATTGCAAAAATAATGGCTGTATTGATTCATTTAGTATTATTTAAATACTATTATAGTATTCATTCATATTTTGAATTGGCTTTTATTTTAATATTTTCAGTTTTCATTTTAATTTAAGTTTTAGTAATTTAGTTTTTTTAATTAATTTTTTCAATTTATTCCGTTTCATTTGATTAATTTTATTACCTCAACTTGAACTTATTTTATTTCAGTTAATTCCCAAAGAAACATTTCTCTTTTTTATAAAATCTTTCATTTAATATTTATATTTTATTTTGGCTTTATTTCAATTATTTAAAACCATTTTTAATAGTTTTAGTTAACAATAACACAACTGATTTGTTATGTCATACTAGCATGCTGCCCACTATTTCTGCAATATCTTTATGTGGCAGGAATAATAAAGGTATATGATATTCCATTCGGTCAATGACTGTTTTCAAACAGGTAGTCTTGCCTCCAAACTTACACCATTGGTTTGACCAATGTCATTTTGGCCGTGATACTCAAACAAACAGTTTTGACAATGTAGTGCATTGTTTTTGGAGAATCATTCCAGAAATCATTTATATTTCTCTATTCTATCCACATTGGAATGAAAAAGAGAAACGTATGGTACTATGATAAACCAATATTTTCATGTATTTTAGCTTAATGTGGATAGACAACTATAAGTGAGTCATCTGAAGGACAATTCTACTTAAAAGTGTGAGAAAAACACAGTTTGATCATCACAACAAAAACCAACATGGCAGCATTTTAACTAATGGTGTACATTTGGGGCAGAGCCTTCTGTTTGTTCCGAAAAAAGTAAAAAAAAAGTTTTTGAAAGATATCATTGGCTAAATTTGCAATGTTATATTATTATCTATTATTGAGTAGACCTTTAAATATATTTAGCATGAAAAATTAGTAACGTATAATAAATTCAGAAAGGGATAAACTAAACCTCTCAACGTGAAGTAGACAGGTTTATTTTGACAATCTGGATAATTGTACATTAATTAGCTTATTGTGCAGCCAATTAAATCAGTAAATGTAAATGATATTTTGAGAAAAAATTTGAACTAGCATGTACATTTTACACAAGTATTCGAGCATAGAATGTCACAATTGACCAATCAGAAGCAAGCATTCCAGTTTTTCCGGGATCTGATTGGATGCTTCGTTCTAAACTAGTTTTGTGTGTTCTAAACTAAAGAGACCGTCTCATTTTCCCAGGCCTTGAGGCATCTGTGCAACATCCTGCTCTGAAAACGTGTGCCCTGATCCAGACATATGCAAACACTTATAGAAAGAATGTCAAAGCAGGACACGTACAATCCCTCCAACGAGCAGTTCATCCGCTCTGTTTCTCACTTTGCATTAACAACCTTTCCGTTTTAAATTCATTTAGCAGATTTAATGCTTATGCACATTTGACTCCGTATGCATGGTTTATTTTTCTATATTGGGTATGTCTGCTGTAATAAACGTTTGCGAGTCGATCCGTGATGTAATGCTCTGATCCTGTGGGAGAGATCGACACCGCCCCAACCGTCAGACTTAAGACTTCATGCGCCGCTCGGCCTCCGCAGGCCTGCGCTGTGATTACCGTTAAGCCATTTTTATTACCGACTTTACAGCCTCCAGGTGTTTGCTCATGAACACGATTGCGAGTCTGGCTGGAATTGGCCCTTAATAAGGCTGGCCTGTGACAGAAGCTCTTGACTCATGGCTGCTTCATTGACTGAACAAACTAACCTCTCGGGTTGAGGCTCCACTCTCCTGATGGAAACACTCTTGGACCTGATGTAATTTGACTGAATGGGATTCGAGGGGCGAGTGAAATGGTCGTCCCACTGAGCCGCTGAAGTGCTTCATTCAGTTGTCCCTATCAGTCTGGTTTTATATGAATGCATCTCCTCTGATTTCTGCCCGCCGGTCAGTCCTGAAAAAGTGGGGGCTTTTTTGGTGGTAAATGTAAGAAGTGTGTTAAATAGAGGATCTTGCTATGAACTTTTGCATGTGGGAATTGCTTCAGGAATGAACAAAACCTCAGCAAGATAATTGGGAGAAGTGTCTCTACGGTATATTCATAATCCATGACCGGCTTCAGTATTTCACACTCTCATCCTCTCTCTAAATTGATTGATTTATTTTATTTTTTAAATTTAAATTTAAATATATTTTTGGTTTACTTTATTTTATTTTATTTTTTCATTATTATTTTAAAAACTTTTTCATTTGTCTGCATTTTATCTATTCATTCATTCATTCAGAAGGGACAGCTTGGGAAAAAAAATTCAGCTATATATATATATATATATATATATATATATATATATATATATATATAAATATAAATTTAATGTTGCATTTTGCAAAGTATTTTACGTTATATTAAGTTCACAGTGTATCTTTTTTCTTCACATTTTTTCAAATAGGTGTATAAATCTATAAAAGTTTTAATTTTCTTTTTTAAATATTTTTAACACATTGAATTGCTAATATAAAACATATTTTTTTAACTCCATTGAAATTGCTTATAATTCTTTAATAAATATCAGTATCACAATGAATATCATTACAGGCAGCATGATAATTTTGTGTTGATCAATACTGATGATAAGTTTTATGTTGTTGAATGTTTGTTTTGCTTATTAAAGGATGAGTTTGAAAAAACATGAACCACTGGACTACTTGTTCTATTTTCTAGCAAATAAATATTTATATTCCTTTCACAACTAAGCACACTTTTTTGGGATGCTTCCCTAGGCCAGATGTCATATCACCAGCTGAATTTTGGGTTCTCCATTTCCATCACAGCCCTGCAATCATGTCTGTTATTGCAAATGTCAGAGTTCTCCAAAGTGTGTTTTTCTTTTTCCATCACAACTTGCACAAACACATGCTTACACTCTTACTCACACAACCTCCCACCTAAACGGCCGCACACAGGGGCCTTTGTTATAACAGGCAGCCGTTGTATAAATAATAACGTTTAATGTAAAAAAAAAAAAAAAAAACTCTTTTTATGGAACATTATTGGAGCCCTGAGGTTTAAAATCCTGTTATTTGAAACAGTTTGACTGGTCTTTTGAATGCATCTTTGTTTAATGTTGTTTGTATCTCTGCAGGTATTGGTGGAATGGAGGAATTCATTCTCAAATCCGCCACCATCTCAACATCTCCGGCCTGCCCGCCCTTCACGCCACTCAACTTTGAAGCTACGCCCATCGTCAGAGTAGCAGTCGAGCCCAAACATCCAAGTACGTGTTGATGAGCAAAACCAGCCACACACAGAACACATTAAACACATCTTGAGTACCATTTTTCATTATGCTGCAACAGGTAAAGCATTGCAGTACACTACTGGACACATAAAGCAAAAATAACTGATAAGAAAAAAGCAAAGAAGAGTATATTGAATCATCACGATGACTCAGTAGTAAAAATGAACAGGCTGTTCAGAAGAGTTATTTTTTCTCTGCCCTGGAGCCAGTCGTGCTTCTGAATGTAATAGAAACTTTTACGGTATATATTTAGTAAGCTTAGTATCTTTTTCCAAGTGTCTGTGATGATTCTGTTACAAAAACTTGTGAGCTTCCTTTTGCAAAGTGATAAGCCTAACAATACAGAGCACATACTAATGTTGGATAAACTTTTTTTTTTTAATGAATTTGAACTTATATCTATGTTTTTTGGTATAAAATTGATCTATGCTTTATACAGTAAAATATTTGAAATACCTGTTTTTTATTTGATATTTGAATATATTTTAAAATGTAATTTATTCCTGTGATAATAAAGCTGAATTTTCAGCATCATTACTCCAGTCAAGTCAAGTCAAGTCACCTTTATTTATATAGCGCTTTTACAATACAGATTGTCAAAGCACTTAACAGTATCAAATTGGAGGATGGAGTGTCAGTAATGTATAATGATAAGATTAAACACTCACAGTCTTCAGTGTCACATGATCCTTCAGAAATCATATTTCTAAATATTTGCTAAATTGCTGCTCATGAAACATTTCTTATTATCATCAATCTTATAAAAATTTTAGCTGTGGAATAGTTTTGTGAAAACCGTGATACTATTTTTAGGATTTTTTGATGAATAGAAAGAACAGCATTTATTTGAAATTTTTTGTAACAGTGTAAAAAGTCCACTATCAATTTTGATCAATTTAAGGTATCCTTACTGAATGCTTTTTTTTTTTTTTTTTTGCTTTTATCTAAAGCACAGCACATGCATGTAATTCAAGACTATTTTTCATGTAATTATTATTACAATAATTTTCAATTGTATGCATCCCAATAGATTTAAACCTGTGATCCTGTTGTTGCAAGTGCCATGTTCTAGTAGTTTTTTACATTTTTATTTTTTAACAAATTTAATACATTATGGAATTGACTCCTCTGTGAAAGATAAGTGCAATACTACCTTACGATCTTCCCAAAATTAGGTATCTTAGAAAGCAACATTATTATGCTGTCTGTCTTTTGCAACAGCTTTTGCATTATTTAGCATACCTATGATGCCTTAATGTACAGCCTATGAAGGCAGCTCACTAAGTCACACTGATACACAGCAATGACTAACCATAAAAAAGATGCATGAGCGTACAGATTAAATCGTCACGTCTCATGAGTCTCTAAGGTGCAAATATCCCTCAAAAAGGTGTTTTAATGGTGACGTCTCCAGGTTCACTCAGCGGTGGTGTTGTGATTCTCATTAGCAGTGTCAGAGATGGCATGGAAACCCCATCCGTCTCAAAGCATCACACTCGCTCATGTGGGACGCATTAGTCAAGAGCACAGCTGTAATGAGGAAGTTAAATGTTTCCCAGTTTAGCACAGCAAAGAACTGTCTGATCTGGATTGCGCGATCACACACAAACACAAGAGCTCATTGTGAGGGCGATCACCATCCCAGAACGCTGTTTCAGGGTTTAGTTTCATAACCGTAACTTCAGCTCGCCTTCAGGTCAGGAGAGGCCATTGCTGGTGAAAACACTCTTTATTAGAAGCACTCTCATAGTCCTAGTGTTACTGCTGTCACAACATTATAAACAGAAACGTACTTTGATGTCAGACAGCACTTTTAGGAGAGAATGAGATGCTGTTTAAAGGGTTATATCATACATTTTTTAGCTTTTTCTCCCCCTGAGGTCTACTTATAATGTTAGATTGTTGCACCCCAAACAGTCAGAATTAATTTTTTATGAGCCTTTATGACTCTTTGAACCTTTTTTTTGGTACTTTATTTTTTAAAACACTCTCTGTTTATGAAAAGAATAACAGCGTTTTGTGCACTGACAAGCGGGCTGCGGGTTTGCAGTCGGGTCGATATGGTTTACGCTGCTCCTTCCTTCATCAGCCTCTTAACAAAGCTGCATCACATTGACAACTCCACAAAACAAAATATAGACTCAAATGTTCATACAAATATGTGTGTGTGTGTGTGTGTGTGTGTGTGTGTGTGTGTGTGTGTAGGTGAGATGCCGAAGCTGGTGCGTGGGATGAGGTTACTGAACCAGGCCGACCCATGTGCCGAAGTGTTGATTCAGGAGACAGGAGAGCATGTTCTGGTCACTGCAGGGGAAGTGCATCTACAACGCTGCCTGGATGACTTGAGAGAGGTGAAGAACCACATACATACACACACACACACCCACATATATATATATATATATATATATATATATATATATATATATATATATATATATATATATATATATATACACATATATATATTTATATTAGGGGTGTAATGGTGCACATGTTGGTACCAAAAATGTTCAGTGTGGGTCTTTCATTTCAGTGCACATGTGTACCAAACATATCTAGTATTGTTTTAACCACTGTACGTGCAGAACTTAATTTGAAACTTCTAGTTTTGTTACTTTAGATAAGAAACAATGTCTAATTTTTCAAGTTCTGTTCATTTTTTTGGAAAAACAATGAATGCTGATTTGAAACTGACACTCGGTTCAAATGGCAACACGGAGCTTGAGTGAACACGATCATCCCTCCCTCTTTACTACTAGTTATAACACAAAATAAACGTGAATCTCATGTCTCATATAATCACTCAAGTGTTTCAACCATGAAAATACATCAGTAAAACAGCTTGTAAACAATGTGTCACACAGCTTCCACAGCTTGTTTGTTCACTAAACAAATGAAGTCTAGAAAAGAGCATTTCGTTAAATATATGCACTATATCAGCCTCTATATGCATTGTATTTTAATTTAACCTGTTAGTAATGTCTTAATTATTTAATGTATGTTTAAATAAATTTGTCATGAAAACAAGTTATGACAGCCATTGTAATATTATATTTCAACAACAAATTGGAGTGGAAACATAATTTTGTAATTAGATTTAAATTAATACAAAAACTGCTGTAATAGGGCTCCGTATATAGTTCACAGCATTAGCTGAGATCGTTTTTCTTATCCTTAAGAAATTGTAATTGAATTTATAAAGAAAAAAGTAAGCAATTTTATTTTTATTTATTTATTTTACCCATGCCCCTCTCTTTACATATAAATTTATATTTATATAATTTGGGGTTAGTAAATTATGAGACACTGAAGACAATGATGCTGAAAATTCAGCTTTGCATCACAGAGATACATTTTATTTTAAACTAATAATATTACAAATTTTTTGTTCATGTAAATTTCATTTACATTTCATGACACAAGAACAGTAATATTTTAAAAAAATTATGCGAATATGGTGGTTGAAATACAGTGCTGTGTAAACTCAACCAATCAGCATGCTCAGCGCCCAAGTCCCGCCCCCGAAAGTTCCGGACCTTTGAAAAAGTACTACCTCGTGAGCAGGGACTTTTTTCAGGGGCAAATTTGTACCCGGAACTTAATTTAGATCCTGGTTCCTGCGGTGAAAAAGGGGCTTTATAAGTAGAGAATGTCCTTAAACAGTGAGACATTAAATAGTCAATTTTGATCTCATGTTTTATTTGCATGTTTTAGTTTGTGGTATGAATGAATGTCTAAAGAATATCAGATCTCTGTGTTTTGTTGGACTAAAATTCTCTATACCTTTCCTTTCCCCATTCTCAATCACCTCTTACTTTTTCTCTTTCTCTCACTGTATCTCTCTAGTCATCTATCATTCTCTCTCTGCGGTGGTGGCAGATCAATATCTCTTGATGTCGGTCTATGAGCTGCACTATAGCAGAGCTTAGACCAATTCACACCTCTGGAGCTTCTTGTCAACACAAACTGGCTCTGCAAATTATTCATGACAGTTTTTTTTACTTGGATTGTTTGGAGGTTTTTTGGCTGCTGTGACATTGTGAATGCGGCAGTCAGGCATTCAGGTGCTTTTGAGAAAAAAACAAGTATATTTGCTCAGGAATGCTTGATTCTAAATGGATAATCAGAACGTTATATACACTTAGTATCTAACAGGTTCAGTATAGCAGTATAGACTGACTGGAGTCAAAAATAATGAAAGAATAGTTTGTTACAGAATTAAATTCCAAAACTTTCTGTGGGAGGTTTTTTATTTTTATTTCAACTACTAATCAAGCATCAGTATCATATATGTTAAACTGAATAGCCTAGCGCTAGTTTGTTTATGTTGGATTTGACATATACCCTCATAATTAAAATGCTGAAGATGTTGTCTCCCATTTTAATAAGACACCAGGGTGCATTTGGCTTGCCCTTGAGTTTTGCCTTGTATAAACAGCATATCTGCATAAATTAGCAGCACCACATGCTAAATATTGGTTGGAGTTGGAGTTGGAGCGTTAGCTGCTTAATCCATCACATCTGCCCTTGCATATCATTAGCTGGAATTTTCCTCAATATTTTCCAAAGATAACTTCTTTATCCAGGTCAGACTGTGGGTCTTAAGAAGAACATGTCAAAATGTGCTACGTGCTCCACCCATAATGATGAATTTGGTTCATCAGTTGATTTTTTGACATTTCGTGGAATTGTATTTGGTTATTTCTAGTATAGGTTATCTAATACTTCTAATTAGGCCAGTCTCATGAAAAAATACATTTTACTTAAACATGCACAATTTACTTCAATATAAAAAAAAGATCATCAAAAGATCAACGATCAAGTCATTTCTAAAACTTTGAAGGAAAAAGACTGAACTAGTATTTTCTTGTAAAAGGTACTCAAATAATCTTTTTTTGGAATGTACATAAGCCTGATTTTAAGACTATAAAGGATTTTTCCCCCATTGTTTTAAAGGCACTGTTTTCATGACAACATATGCAAATGATCATTACTGCAATACACTGATGTGAATCATCCTGAATGAATTAAATTCAGTAACTTACAATTGTACTTTATACACAAACTTTACAAAAAATCATATTCTTATTTCACCGCTTAAAAACGTCTAAAAATCCTATAAACAAGATAAATTCATTTGAGAAGCAAAACACTGCATGTGATTGTATTTTGAAGTTATGTGTATTTTGTCCTTTTTCACTCATTTTTACCTTTTTTTATACTTAACATAAGTGAAAATGTGCCAGTGAAGTTTGACAAAGTACACTTGTTTTAAAGATACATTCATACAAAGCTAGTCTTGATAGCTTATGCCATGTTGAAGAGTTGTTTTCAAAATACAATATCAAAAATCATTCAAACGAGTCCAAAAAAAGTAATTTTTGCAGTGATAATGTGCTTTGAATGAAAGCGAAATTACATTCTAGATCATAAACATCTGCTGAATGTTCATCTAACATAAAGGGAATATTTTTGTGAGATTACAAATCATAAAATACTCTACATTGTACATTTATATGATGAAAATGCAGAAAGTGGACATATAGCAACATATTTGAGCCGTCAGGGTAAAGACCTGATTAAAATACTCAGTTCAGAAAAGTGGAATCCACTGGGTTCATTCCCACTAAAAACTGCAGAATCCTCGCTCATTTGGATATCAACTGGCCAAAAAATTTCATGAATACATTACCAGTCATCATTCGAAGACGGAAAGAAATTCAGTGCGTTTGTTTTGAGGCACTATGCAAATTGTCACCTAAAATGCAAATGAAACAAGTTATTCTTTATGTAATTTGGGGAAGTTTGATAACTCCTGGCACTGTTTGTGCAACTGGTTGCTGCATTTTAAATGTAAATTAGGTGAATAGTAATTGGTAAGCTCTTCTGTTGTGCTTTATATGAGAATAAAATTGGCCAGGATGTTTGGAAAGCCACCAGAATGGCTTTTGTTGTGATTTCTACACGCTGCTACGGTACAGTGTTGGCCGTGTGTCACAGTTTGTTACAGTTTTGTTGTTCCAGAAACTGTCCTTCATCTCATTGATAGTACTACAAAATCAGTTTGAGTTAAGACCGGCGAGAGATAGCACGGGACAAATCGAGTGAGAAAGTGTCACATTAACACAAAGGAGTGAGAAAGCCAGCGAGGGATATGTCATGTTTTGTGGATGTAGATTAAATTGGACGATCCTGACTTGGCTCTGCTAGAACAGTGATTGGCTTGTGAAATCACACCAGCGTTCCTTCGCTAAAAAACCTTGTAATGGTGTAAGGAGACACAAATGAGCTCTCGCACAATCCCCATCTGCTGCTCTGCCTCGAGCTGTGGGCCTGTAAATTAACACGCGTCTCTCGCAGTGTTATTTTGTCCTGTTTTCGGGCGTCGTGAAGGAAAGACTCATCAGTTTGTTTTTAACATTTCCGCCCAAGCGTTCTCAGCTCAAGCGCGTTTAACGGCCGTTGATGGGGATAGAGATCCCTCAGGTGTAATTTGGCTGGACTGTAATGGAGTCCGTCTTGTCAAGGTTTGGAAAAGCTTCGGCTAATGCACAAGATATAAACATGCTTAAACTCCCCATTGATTGAGATATGTTCCGGTTCATATTCGCCTACTTTATGACCTTCTTTCTTTACTCCATCTGTCCCACCTGCTCTTTTCCTCATTCTCCTTCAAAAAACTAGTCAACGTGTCATTTGTTTAAATAGGCCGGTTTAGGTTATAGTTCATCTGCGATTTGGGTAGACTAAAGGTCATACATTTTTGCATGTTAAAAAATAAATACGTTGTGTCAATCACCTCTGAAACTTTCGTCCGTCATAAAAAAATTCGGATCGGGTTCGATTTTCTGCGTTTTCGCATCCGTAGCATGCATTTTGATAGGAAAGGATAAGGAATACGGAAAAACGCATACAAAAATTTTGGACTCAGTGTACAATGACCTTAAGTCCTAGCAATATTTCTAGTCTAACAGTTTGATTGAATAATATATGAATATTAAATACATGTGTTCTGTCATGTTTTTATTTATTAAATTGATAAATAGTCTAGTTTATGATTAAATTGTCACAGTGAGCACAAAAAAACTAATAAGATAATATTAATAATAATAATTAGAAGAAGATAATAAGAGAGAAAGACAGAGGTCAGTAGAAAATACATGCTTTTATAAAATACATATATTTAATGTTTAAATAAAATGTGTTTGTGTGAATACACACACTCAACACACACACACACACACACACATATATATACATATATATATATATATATATATACATATATATAGCATAAAAACTTCTTTCTAAAATATATATATATATATATATATATATATATTTTAGAAAGAAGTTTTTATGCTCACCAAGTCTGCGCTTATTTATGAATGATTTATAATGATTTACAAATATTTATTTAATTATTTGATCGATCAAACTACAGTAAAAACAGTAATATTCAGAAATATTATTATAATTAAAAAACTGCTTTATTTGAATATATAATACAATGTAATTCCTTATTCTTAAGCTAAATTTTCTATATATATATATATATATATATATATATATATATATATATATATATATATATATATATATATATATATATATATATATATATATATAATATAATTATTTTTCATTATAATTTTTTATTTCTCCCTGGACTAAGAAGAGTAGCAGCATTCATTTGAAATTTTTGTAACCGTGTAAATGTACTGTCACTTTTGGTCAATTTAATGCATCCTTTCAGAATAAAAGTATTTGTTTCTTAAAAAAAAAATAAAAAAACATACTGACCCCAGACGGTACTGTATAGTGTGTGTTAGAATCAACAAGCAATCAATATTTGCCTTTTTATTAATGGGTTTTTCTGATTCATCAGTGCAAGATATTATATGTAGGTTTTTTAAATTGATCTTTGATTTTTAATCAAAATAAAAATTGTTTGCCTTTGCAACAACCTTCTTTTCAGTTGATGTCACAAAGCTCTCTTGCTTTACTCCTCAAGTCTTCAATTTTCAGTAAATTTTTGATTAATAAAATCAAGTCTTATCTTTTTTTCCTTAATAAATTAGGTAGTGAACCGTTTCACATTGACTTTAGGATCATCTGTTGTAGAGGGGACGAGGTTCAGTGTTTTGACAGAACTGCTGTGTTCATTGCAAAACTGCAGCATCCAGATGCACAGGTGAAGTCCAGCGATCAGTGTATCCGACCCCCCAAAACATCTGCCTTCTCCAACCAAAACAACTCCATCATTTCTGCAACTACAGAAGAAAACATGACAGTCTGCTGATGGTTTAGTGTTGTAGTAAATGGGCTGTTATTTAGTCACTAGCTCTTCCCTTCAGGTCAGAAATAAACACCATTACCGCATGAGAGGAAAGCCAGAGGTGAGGACCCGTCAGACCCTGAGCTGTTGGTCTGGGGGTCATAGGGTTCACCGCTGAGGTCAGGAGAGTCTTGAGGTCAGGCCGCCTGCAGCGTCTACTCCTCAGTCTGAGTGGCGTTTAAAAATATCCCGTCAGACCTCGGTGTCAAAGCAGTTCAGCGATAGCCTGTCCAGACCTCTGACGCAGCGCCTGTCCTCAGGCCGTTCACAACGAGGTCACAGGATGGTGACATCACATCCTCAGCAGAAAATGGGTCAACTGCCAGAAGCAGAAGACAATAGGACGTTACGCCCCCCTCATGTGTTGACTATTGATTTAGTTTAGGGAAAAGCATCGCTCGAGTATGTTTTGCACATTATTAGTGATTGTGTCATTGAAAAGCTTGTTGATTATGCAGGTTTGTGTCAATATGTCACTTGTTAAGCCCAATAAAATGCATTGAATATGTACATCTTAATGGAAACTAGAGTGGGCCACTAATTGCTGATTCCCTCACTGTCAGTGAATTATTCTAATCGATCACAGGCCCACATGAAATTGATTGTTGGCTAGTCGACTACTTGAACCGAAGCATTCAGTGTTGTCACAAAACAGCAGACTATTGTTGAAAGACATTGAATTTGAATTAGGGATATAACGGTTTGAAAATTTCTTATCACGATTATAGTGACCAAAATGATCACGGTTATCGGTATTATCACGGTATTATTCAAATGTACTGTTCAAAAAGTACAGACACATAAATCCCTTCACCGAGTTTTATATTTAAACATCAACAAACAACAAATAAATGACTTTTTGTTGGCATAATCACTAAAACAACATTACCAATGATGTTCGGATTTTAAATGACAACTTGACTGACAACAGTTTAATAGCATGTTCAAATATCTAACGTAAATGTTCAAATAAAGCTTTGAAAAAGTTTCATATAAAGGTAAACCTCACATTTCAGCCTTTAAATAAAGAAAAGGGTTAAGTCAAAATGATAATTGATTAATAAATGGTTATATGTATTTTATCTGCTCCATAAATAATTCTAGATAGCTTATCTGAATTGTTAAAATGTGTAGAATCCACATAAGCTTGTTTTTCCTCAACCGGTCAAAATTTACAGCAGGGCACGCAAATTCGGTCCGTTTTTGGCCAGACAGAAACTGCACACAGACTGAATGTAAATATACAGCAGGTGGCGCTTTATATGGAAAAGCTGAATTACAGCCGTTTCCCGTAAACTCCGTGGACAAAGCAGTATTGCGATTAAGAACACTTCCTTTAGGTATTACATGGAGCGAAGATGAAAACAAAATGCCATCGAATCATTTCTGAAGACAGTAAGAACCTTCAGAGGTACATTCATATAATTAATTAATTCATATATTCATTTGTATAATTCAGCACTCTTTTAAAACATCCCAGCTTTTCCACCGTTTTTTCACTCAAAACGAAATTACTCTGCTGTGCGCACGTGAAACTGTTACTGAAAACTGTGCTTTATGCTGGACAGTATTTATTTATCGTGAGATGTTCAAATCGTGGTAATCGAATACGGTTTTAATGATAATTAAAAAAATGAAACTGTAATACTAACCGTGGTGAATTTTATCATGATTTATCATCAAACCGGTAATCGTTGCACCCCTAATTTGAATGTATATGTGTATATACAGTATATAGTAGGAGTCTGTCCATTGTTCGAAGGTTTATTTATTTTGTTTTTTTAAATCTTTTTAAAAAAAGACTGCTTTTATGCTCACCAAGACTGCAGTAAAAACAGTAATATTCTGAAATATTATTACAATTTAAAATAACTGTTTTCGATTTGAATATATTGTCAAATGTATTTTATTCCTGTGACGCAAAGCTGAATTTTCAGCATCATTACTCCAGTCTTCAGTGTCACATGATCCTTCAGAAATCATTATAATATGCTGATTTGATAAGGAACATTATCAATGTTAAAGGGGTCATATAATGCCATTTTTGTACAAGTTAATATGATTATTTAGGGTCTAAATGAAAAGTTTGTAATATACTTTTATTAAAAATTCTCGTTAGTATTGTAAGAAAACACTAATTTTACCTGGTCAAAAACAGCTCTCTGTTCAGCACGCCATTTCAGTGCATGTGCCTTTAAATGGTCATGTGATCTGCTCACCCCGCCACTCTGCTCTGTGGGGCATGACACAACACACGTGGAGTGTTACCTTGACAACAGTTGAGGGTATCTTTTGGCGGAAGAATGGCAGCAGGAGTTTCTGAGGACACTTTCATTCATTTTAATGTACTGTTACCACGTTAACTTTACCACAGCGTACACAGTTTATAATAACACGTTCATTACAAACATGGGATTATGAATTATATTGAGAACGTCATACATAGAAAACATGCCGTAATGTACGCTTGATTTCACGTAATGAACACTTGATTTCACGTAATGAAAGTTAGTGTAAACTTTAGCCACATTCGTGGTGAAACATGCAAGCAATTAGCAAAGATTAATATAAAGGTTAATAAAATGTTACACACACTTCTTCTGGAGGTGCAGCAGGAACACGAATAGTTGGTACCGATCCTTTTTTTCAGGAGCAGCTTCTTGGCAAAATCAGCTTTAAACTGACCCTCGTTTATAAAGCAGTCTGGTGAGAAATGATTCGCGCAAACATGAAAGAATTGAGGTTGATCTGGGGGACTATTCCCTTCGAAAACAAAACTCAGCCACTGCGTCTTCAGCGGTTCATATTTAGGAGCATCAAAACGACTGCTGTGTTCGTTATTACATCCAAGAACAGAACACCATGATCGCTTAGACGCCATTCTGCTCCAGCATATCAACAATGGCGGACAATGATGACAGCTCGCTCAGGGCGGGTCTGTGTTGAAACGCTCCTGTCAATCAACAATCGTGGGAGGGGCCTCCGATCTTGTGACGTCACAAGACGAACAGCTCGATTTGAGACAGGGGAAAACATATTAGGAGATAAAAAAAAAAAAAAACACTGGATGGATTTTTATCATTATAGAATGGCTGTGTACAGGCACTGCCAACACACATTTCAGTACAATCAACTTGTAAAAGTGGATATAGCATTATATGACCCCTTTAAAAACGTATATTTCTCTGTTTTTATATAATTTTTTATGATTCTTTGAACAGTGGAAACTATTTATTTTAAATATAAATTTATATAATTTATATAATTGCATTTTATAAATGTCTTTACTATCACCTCTGATTAATGCGATACATCCCTTGCTAATTAAAAATATTAATTTCTTTCCAAAAAAGTCACTCCAAACACTCTTCTCCACAACAATACAATATTTTTTTCTTATTTACTTGCCATCAAATGTTTCAGCCAATTAAACCGATTCTGTAAGCAGTTTGAGAGGAAGCTATTTGGTGAGTGTTTACCCACATTACTGATTTTTTTAGTATAAAAGTGTGCTGTTATTGTAATTATGGCCATTTTAATGACGATAATGATAATTCTACATGATAGCAGTGTAATTTGAGTTAACAGGAACACATTTCTGTTTTAAAAGCCTTACTGATGAGGCTGTGGAGGTGCATGAGGCAATAGAGGTTGAGAAACACTGAGTTAGGAAATAACGAAAAATAATGAGGTTGAAGAAGTGGAAGCTAACTGTGTGAATCGTATCACACCAGGAGCTGTCAGCGGGGAGACAGCAGTGGCTGCAGACCGCCCAGTCACGGCTCTCGGGAGCTTTCTAGTAAACATTTTCCACTGGATTATCTACTTCCCAAACCGTTCTGTGGCTGTCTGGATCTAACTGGATTACTGAATGTCTCTGCGAAGACAGCAGTCATGTCAACCGTCTGCTCCACTTAACAAAGCCCAGTGACCCATGAGAGCCAAGTGTCCGACTGTGTCCATTAACCAGTGACCCAGAGTGTTTAGGTCCCTCATTAGATTCAGGCCGTTATGTGTTCAAACATGCATTACATGCAAGCATAACACATATTGAGTAAGCCTGGATTGTGTGATATTCTTAGGAATCAGTGCGCTTGTATCTTCCGGCAGAATGTTTATGTCTGTTTCCTCACGCAGACAGAGAGAGATAAATGTGTATTTGAATAATTTCTGCATGAATGGCCCATTGTAAATTAGATTTTAGTGTGCCATAACGACTTGCTGGAGAATCGGAGCTCGGCTCTTACCGTTGGCTGAACGCCAGTCTTGAGTGCCGGCAATAATTTTCTTTCATGTCCTCCCAGTTAGTTTGAAAAATAAGCCTTTTTATACAACCATTCTTTTTTCCCCTGGGTTGTTACTGTATATATTACAGTATGCACAATATATACAGTAACAACCCAGGGGAAAAAAGAATGGTTGTATAAAAAGGCTTATTTTTCAAACTATATATATACAGTGAGGAAAATAAGTATTTGAACACCCTGCTATTTTGCAAGTTCTCCCACTTAGAAATCATGGAGGGTCTGAAATTGTCATCATAGGTGCATGTCCACTGTGAGAGACATAATCTAAAAAAAATCCAGAAATCACAATGTATGATTTTTAACTATTTATTTGTATGATACAGCTGCAAATAAGTATTTGAACACCTGAGAAAATCAATGTTAATATTTGGTACAGTAGCCTTTGTTTGCAATTACAGAGGTCAAACGTTTCCTGTAGTTTTTCACCAGGTTTGCACACACTGCAGGAGGGATTTTGGCCCACCTCCACACAGATCTTCTCTAGATCAGTCAGGTTTCTGGCCTGTCGCTGAGAAACACGGAGTTTGAGCTCCTCCAAAGATTCTCTATTGGGTTTAGGTCTGGAGACTGGCTAGGCCACGCCAGAACCTTGATATGCTTCTTACAGAGCCACTCCTTGGTTATCCTGGCTGTGTGCTTGGTCATTGTCATGTTGGAAGACCCAGCCTCGACCCATCTTCAATGCTCTAACTGAGGGAAGGAGGTTGTTCCCCAAAATCTCGCAATACATGGCCCCGGTCATCCTCTCCTTAATACAGTGCAGTCGCCCTGTCCCATGTGCAGAAAAACACCCCAAAGCATGATGCTACCACCCCATGCTTCACAGTAGGGATGGTGTTCTTGGGATGGTACTCATCATTCTTCTTCCTCCAAACACGTTTAGTGGAATTATGACCAAAAGTTCTATTTTGGTCTCATCTGACCACATGACTTTCTCCCATGACTCCTCTGGATCATCCAAATGGTCATTGGCAAACTTAAGTCGGGCCTGGACATGTGCTGGTTTAAGCAGGGGAACCTTCCGTGCCATGCATGATTTCAAACCATGACGTCTTAGTGTATTACCAACAGTAACCTTGGAAACGGTGGTCCCAGCTCTTTTCAGGTCATTGACCAGCTCCTCCCGTGTAGTTCTGGGCTGATTTCTCACCTTTCTTAGGATCATTGAGACCCCACGAGGTGAGATCTTGCATGGAGCCCCAGTCCGAGGGAGATTGACAGTCATGTTTAGCTTCTTCCATTTTCTAATGATTGCTCCAACAGTGGACCTTTTTTCACCAAGCTGCTTGGCAATTTCCCCGTAGCCCTTTCCAGCCTTGTGGAGGTGTACAATTTTGTCTCTAGTGTCTTTGGACAGCTCTTTGGTCTTGGCCATGTTAATAGTTGGATTCTTATTGATTGTATGGGGTGGACAGGTGTCTTTATGCAGCTAACGACCTCAAACAGGTGCATCTAATTTAGGATAATAAATGGAGTGGAGGTGGACATTTTAAAGGCAGACTAACAGGTCTTTGAGGGTCAGAATTCTAGCTGATAGACAGGTGTTCAAATACTTATTTGCACCTGTATCATACAAATAAATACATCATACATTGTGATTTCTGGATTTTTTTTTTTAGATTATGTCTCTCACAGTGGACATGCACCTACGATGACAATTTCAGACCCCTCCATGATTTCTAAGTGGAGAACTTGCAAAATAGCAGGGTGTTCAAATACTTATTTTCCTCACTGTATATATAAATCATATATTTTTGTATATTTCTATTTAAATAATTATCATACAATATCTGGAATTTATATTTTATATAATTTAATGCATTTATTAAAAATATATAATTTTAAATTTATATAAATTTAATATATAATTAATTTTTTTATACATTTTATATTAAATTTATTTAAATTTAAATATACACGCATACATACACACACAATGACATGTACTCGATTAAAAATTAAATATTCTTCATGCTAATCAGGTCATTATTATAAGTAAGCAAACAATAATAACATCAATTAAGAAAATCAAGTAAATTATTTCATTTAATTTAAGTATCCATATTTGACAAGTACTTTTGTTAAACTTTTAGTAAAAATTTTTTGTTTTGTTTTGATTGATATTCACTGTTTTCTCTTTATCTTCTAGGTTTGCTAAAATTGAAATCAGTGCATCCGAACCAATCATCCCCTTCCGCGAGACGGTGATCCGGCCTCCCAAAGTGGACATGGTGAATGAGGACATGGGAAAGCAGCAGAAGGTGGCGGTGATTCACCAGGTCAAGGAGGAACAAATGAAGTATCCCGAAGGTGTCCAGGTGGATTCCACCGGTCTGGTCACGCTCACCACCCCTAACAAGATGGCCACGGTCGGTGTGCGGGCTATTCCACTTCCTGAGGAAGTCACTCGCTTTCTGGAGGACAATGTGGAGCTCATCCGCACAATGGAGCAGTTCAGCCTGTTCGCCCGGGAGGGCAAGACTCAGGACATCAACCAGAAAATCCTGGAGAACATCCAGGATTTCAAGGTGAAGTTAGAGAGAAACCTGCAAGGCCGCAAGTGGAGGGGAGCCGTAGAGCGTATCTGGGCATTTGGTCCGCGCCGTTGTGGGCCAAATATTCTCCTCAACAGCGTCGAGGGCTACCATAGACCCTCCGTGTGGCATTGTCTGGAACGAGAGGCCGAGATCAGAGACTTTGACAACAGCATTGCGAGTGGCTTCCAGTTAGCCACACTTTCTGGTCCCATGTGTGAGGAACCTTTGATGGGGGTTTGCTTCTCTGTAGAGACTTGGGACATGAAGCTTTCAGCAGCTCTAGCTCAGCAAGACTCAATCGATAAGGATTCCCAAGCTGCAGAGCATAATAATGACGACCAAATTGAGAGTTCTGACCCTCACGAGACGAACGCCTCCTCGGCGAGCTCTAACCGAAGCAGGAGCAGAGCTGAGGCCTCTGGGAGTTCGGTGGACTGTTATGGGCCGTTCTCAGGGCAGCTCATCGCTGCTATGAAGGAGACCTGCAGATACGCCTTCCAAGCTAAACCTCAGCGGCTGATGGCGGCCATGTATACATGTGAAATCATGGCCACTGCTGAGGTCCTGGGTAAGTAGTTTATTCAGTCTCTACAAAAACATATAATTAACACACTCAGGAATCAATCTTTATGAAAGACAAAATGTCGGTCCATGGTTTTGTTTCCTATAAGCATTGTAATACTAAGAAGATCATGGAGCCACACTACAAAAAAGGACTTTTTTGTCAGTTTTATTTTAGTATTATTTAAATACTATTATAGTTTTTGTTAATTTTTTAAAATTAATTTGTATATTAGTATTTTTATATTATTAATAGTGTTGTCAATCGATTAAAAAATTTAATCGCGTTAATCACAGTCGTGGACAAATTTTAAATACTAGGATTTACCTGTAAATGTGTTGAAGAAATGCATGACAAACTAGTTTAAGGAAACATAACCTTTCACACTTCCGCCAGATATGAGACGTAACCATTATTATTATTTTTTCATTATTATTTTGTTTTTATTCAGCCATTATCAGCCTTTAAACTGGCAATAAAACGTTTACCAAGCCACAACGCTTCAATCCCAGTATACATTTACCCAACTATTATCAAAAGTATTTCTAAATAAATACAACAAAACTTGTGACCTTATGAAGTATTATGACAAAATGCATTATGAAGAATTGGACCTGTTCTGCAGCTGCATTAGAGCTAACATTAACATCATGCTACATAAGACAATTTATGAGATTAATAGTACACTTTTACTCAGAACTCACTTCAAACCACCATCGAGTGTTTGTAATAACTTCCTTTTGCAATCACATGTGGAATTTGGTCGTTTACTGTTGTTAAAATATGCTATTTATAGCCTTTTATATTGCTGCACAAATTAGCATTTCAGAAGTACACATTCAATCTCAAGAAAATCACATACAGACCATATCTATCGTAATCGTGTGTTTATTATCTAATATAATCTATAGTGGCTGTTGTCATGTTTATTTCTGCTGTGTAAAAGCCTTAACATGTATGCTCTGCTGAAACTCACGTTGTTTGTGATGTTACAACCGCCTCTCCGTTCTTAAGTTGCCAGGTATACATTTCAAGTATAATACACATCAGTAAAAGGATCTATTTTAATTTTTATTTGTCTATATACACTTTGAGCGGCCGCGGTACATTATAAAAGTAGCCCAAAAAACCGCAAACCACGGCTCTGTAATGTTTTCCCGCGACTGTATTTTCAAAATAGCCCACTTGTGCTGCTACCCTGGCAACACTGGTGCTGTACCCTCGTCACACAATGATAGATAACCTTTCACGCTGCAATGACGGGAAGAAGTTGGGGTCAAACCTTATCAAACGATTAATCTGCGTTAAAAAAAATATTAACACGTTAATTTTTTTTGATTAATTGCATGCGTTAAAGCGTTAACGCGTTAACGTTGACACCCCTAATTATTCGTTTTAATTTTAAGTTTGCATAATGTTGTTTCTCATTTTATTTATATTATTTTTTATTTCATTTTAGTTTTAGTAATTTTAGTATTTCAAAATCAACTTATGTTTTTCAGTTAGTTGCAAAGGCATAAGCCAACATTAATTTATTTTTATTTTTTTAAGTTTTTCATCTAAGATTTATATTTTATATTAATTCAGCTTTATTTAAATTCATAACTAATTTTAATAGCTTTAAAAATGGATTTTAAACCATTTTGTCACTAGTTTTTTGTTTTGTTTTTTGTTTTAATCTAGCTTGAGTTTTAGTTAACAATAACAACATTGTTTCCAGTTAAAATATCTTAAAATCCTTCAAACATTATAAATGTAGTTAAGAAGCAACACTGTATAAGATATCAAGGATAGTTTTCTGTGAATGTATCTGTAATACAAATGTATTTTGTATAACTGCACTGCATTATTTTTCACCTGAAGTATAAAAAAAGTTTCAACTTAGCCAGTGCATTAATACAAAATACATCTAATTTCAAGATCCAATCGATGAAATCTAGTCTTAATATCTCATGTAGTGTTGCTTCTCAAGAAATAGATCTTGTTTTAAAGATTTTAAGATATTTTAACTGGAAAATAAGACAAAAATACTCCCAAAAAATGCATTTTTGCGGTGCAGCTTTGATATTATCTGTTTACTAGTTTACTGTTTTTTATTTGCCCATTTAAAATGTACATTATTTCTCTTCCACGGACCAACAAGTACTGATGGCATAATGCATTTGTGTATATATGCATACATTTTTTTTGTCCAGTTGAATAATACCTAATATCAGCTAAATAGCTGCAAATTTCATTAAATTAAATGAAAATGCAATTTTTTTAATTAAATTCATTAATTAAAAAAAAAGTGTCATAAGTATGTCCTGTCGCATTTCTCTATATGAATCAAAAATACTGCAGCAAAGCAAATAAACACTATTTCATTGGGTTTTAGTTGTCTCTTTAGGAAAATTGAAAATGGCCACTTAAAGAGATCGGTGAAAAATCGGTCATTATTTACTCACTCTCATGTCATTCCAAACCCAGTGGAAACCCAGATCAGTGAATAATGACCTGCATTTCAGTCTGTTCTCCACAAAACTATCATATGACTGAGAAATATATGAGTCATATGAAACTTTTATGGTACTTTTATGCATCTTTTTGCATCCTTTTTGAAGTTCCAGTCGTCATTTATGTTCATTAAATTGAAAAGAGTGACCAATATATTCATCAAAAATCCATCTTTTGTGTTCCATGGAAGAAGGAAAGTCACACAGGTTTGGAACGACATGAGGGTGAGGAAATGATGATGGAATTTTAATTTTTGGCATTCTCAATCAGTGAAGCACATGCCAATCAACCTGTATCTTAAATAAATCCACAGTCCCTGATATAGAGAAAAAGGGCCCTATACCGTGCAAAGAGGAAATAGTTCTCCCAGGTCCTTGATTGAAAGCTGATGTGAAACAGCCATGTACCGGTGTGATGTCGTCATTGCACCAGGTTCCAGAACAAAAGCGAGATTGTCTGGCCGACATGCCTGTGTGAAACGAACCCAGTTGAAGGGGTAAGAGAATCCTGCCCCACGAGAACCAAAACCTCTGAGAAAATCAGCCGGCCGGGGCCAAAGGGGAGAAAATACGTAAATATTTTAACAAATGGTGCAAATTACCTTCCCGATCGTTTTTGTTCGCTTGGGAAAAAAGTTCAAAATCTGTAAATGAAGCGCAGGCATTTCGTTTCCGTAACTGCGATGAGAGCAAAAGTATTTGGGAGCGCAGCTGGAGTGTATTAGGGGAGATAATGTTTCTGAATATAAAATATATAAACTTCATTTTTCACTGGCAGGATGTTTTCCATATCCAGATAACTAGGTCACACTGTTGATATCCAGGTGTATGTATTACAGATGTTTCCAGATGAGATAAACGTCTTACATGTATACATTAAAGCTTTGAAGGGCCTCTTAAACATTCTACGCTTTTGTAGCAGTTAAAGGTTTTTACAGATGCCAATTTACAATGTTAGTCAGCAAAAATGTGTATGTGTGCATGTGTGTGTATGTGTATGTATATATAAAATCTGAATATATATTAATCAATTAATATTAAAATTAATAAATATAAAAGTAAATCTAAACATTAAAGGGGCATAACACACAGTTTCACCCAATCTCATATTAATCTTGAGTACATATAGAGTTGTACTGCATCCTTCATATCTCCCAAAAGTCTTTAGTTTTATCATAATTGTAAAAGAAAGATACAGCTTTACTATTCTCTCCAGAAACAGCCGAGCTCCTATCTTTTATAGCTGGGACCGCTCCATCTTTCAGTATCAAACGATGTGCAAATCCAGCATCGAACTGGGCCTTGTTTATAAAACGTTCGTTAACAAACACACTTGTGAAACTCCGTTGCTGACCCGAAAAACAAACTGCATCCACTGTTCATGTAACGCTGGGTTCTTATGGGAAGCTGAACAAGGTTAACTTTCCCTTACAACCAAAAACACACTTCTTCAGAGACATTCTTCCTGAGCAAGTCCCGTGCAGCGCTGCCGAATGAAGCACATTGATAGGCACGCTCTTGCTCTCGCTCTGGTCGATGTGTGTGCGGGCGCATTCTTCCCCAGATGCCCATATAAGGAGTTCCACCCTTCATTGTGTCATGAAGAGCCACAATCGAAAATAAACTTTCTGAAACTTGTAAGAAACCCGGAAGTGTGTATTTGGTAGTGATGCACCGGTTGACCGGCCATAAATCGGAACCGGTTACCGATCGCGCATTATAAGCAAAAACCTGCCGGCTCCGATTTATGGCCGGTCAGCCGGTGCATCCCTACCAAATACACACTTTTTTTTTCTTTTTTTTTCCGATTTTTCCAGAAAAGCGTGCACACTACATTGTAATCATTCGTGAACATATCATTTGTGTGGAAGACATTCTGCACAAGCACAACAGACACAGAAAAACTAATATCAAGAAGCGAACAGCCGTTGGTGTAACGTTGCTGGCGCACAAATAAGAGCCGCTTTCCGATGCTCGCTGAAGTTGCGCGAGCGTATCTGTCCGCGCCCTGCACAAGCGTAGACAGCTATAACGGTTGTTCAACGCAGCTTCTCACATGTTGGATGAGAAACAAAACCGACTAACTTGTGACAAAGCTGATGTGCTTCTTTTTGTAAAGAAGAACTTGCATGCACTTTTGAAAGGTCAGAAGTAAACGTCAGTTCTGTACAGGATGATTATTTTTATTTTACCTTAAAATTACATTGACTTAATTTGATTTAAAAAGCACATGCTGTAGCATCTTTGTTTTACTTGTTGCACTAAACATTATTTGATTTAACCTTTTGGAATAATTTATTCATATAGCCTACTTTGGTTTTATTTAGTTTCACTGGTAAAGAAGACCTTTTTTCTTTACACCAAATTTAAAAACGAAAACGAATGCCGATTAAGTAACGTCTTTGTTTGGACTGTTGATTGTGTTGTTTGGATTGTAACTATGCAGTTGTTGCCTTTTTAATTTCACATGGTTACAGTTAATGTTTTCATTTAAGGCCAGTTTTATGTAATTTCAACCTAATTTAAAAACAAGAGCTAAATGCTGATGTCAGTACCAACTATGTTTGTATTGAATGTACTTCATGCACAGTTACTTCCGTTAATTTCAGATGGTTAGTTATTGTTTTCAATAGCCAAAAGCCAGTTTGGCCTGTTAAATACCAAATAAACATCTTGTTTATGTATACTTTCATTCTTTCTTGTTTGTTGCTTAAAGAAAAAATAAATAAATCGGTATCGGAATCGGCCATGAAAAATCACGATTGGTGCATCACTAGTATTTGGCACAGAGATACTCTGTTCTATGGTCCACCAATAACATTACATCATCCAGCAGTAGGAACGGCTGCAATAACCATCAGTACAGCTGATCTATGACCTCCATCAACAAAATCACTGTCATTACAATTAGACAGGCCGTTTTTGCTACTGTTCCTTTAGGACTTCTATATATAAATGACCTCCACATACTGGTAAAGTTCAGCAACACAGCCAACTTGAAAACTGAGTATGTGTTGATGCATCAGCATAGATGGTCATATGTTAATGTGCTCATAGATTTCTGATTGAGCTGTTTTTGCTGCTTAGTTTCACTAAATAGTCCCGGTGGGCTGCAGAAGGAGCTTTGCGTTGTGAATGCTGGAGTATGTCTACATAGTCCATCAATCTCTTTTAAGAGCAAGGAAAATCCTGTTTTCCACTATACATCCCCTCTAACTGTCGAGTCAATAACAGTTTTATACAACACAGTAACAGAGGTGAGCGCTCATGGCCCAGATGTACAGAGGTCATGACCTTCTATAGATGTCTGTCATCGAGTATTATTGCGAGAGCTTCACGCTCGTCTACAGTGTTAACAGGTCGATGGTCTCTGGGGCCGAACTGGAAGATACACAGGCACTGAGTTTCTTCCCCCGTCACTTCCATGTATTCACCCGCCTGTGTGTGTGTGTGTGTGTGTGTGTCAGCTGCCGTTTGTGTTAGTTGCAGGAGAAGGATATCCGCAACAGATGAATTTTAACAAACGTCTGATTGTGAGATTCTGCCTCGTGATGATGGATTTTGTGTGCGTGTGTGTTTTTAGGTCATGTCTGATCTCTTGTTTGACCGACATAAATGATGGGGATATAAATTAAATAAAGCTAAAATAAAATAAATGTAATTATTAGATGAAAAACATAAACCTAAAAAACTTCATGAGAATTAGAAGTGTATGAAATAAATTTATCTTGAAGTACTGAAATGACTAAAACTAAAATTATATAAATAAGTAAATAAATAAATAAAAATATATAATATAAAATTACGAAATTGTATATACTGTATATATGTAATAAATATATAATTACAAAAGTACTTTAATTTAAATTAAATTACTGAAATTAAAATAAAAAAATAAATGTTAAGATTAGTTTGATAACTTAAGTGTAAGTACCAAAAGTACTTAAAAGCTGAAATAGAATTATAAAAAATAAAAGGTAACACTTTAACAGTAACTTTGCAACTACATGTCAACTAACAGTCATTAGAGTATTAGTAGACTGTCTGCTTAATATCTTCTAACACTTTATTTTGATGGGTCCACAACATACAACATACTGACTATGAGAAACTTTACAAGTATATGTCAACTTATTCTACTAACCCTAAACCTACCCTAACAGTATACTCTGAGAGTTAGTAGACATGTAGCTGCAAATTAATGAGAATTAGTTGACATGTAGTTACAAAGTTACTTATAGTTAGTAGAATGTCTAAAGTGGACTATCAATATAAAGTGTAACCAAATAAAAATATATAATTATATGTAATGAGAAAAGCATGTAACAAAATTACTAAACTTGAAGCAAAAACAGAAAATACGAAAGTTAGTTCAAAATAATAAATACTGTAATAGTCTTCATTAACAGCAAAATGAGTAGATAGTTAAGATCAATTAAGTTAAGATTAGTTAACTGAAATAAGTTTAAGTACTAAAGACAAAGACTGAAAAAGAAATAAATTAAAGCTATATAGAAATGTTTAAAAAATAATGACGACACGCATGTAACAAAATCACTAAAACTTAAACTATTAAAATTAAAACTGAAAATATAAAAACAAATGCTAATTCAAAATATTAATAAATGCTATAATTAATTAATAATTAATTGCAAAAAGGAGTAGAAGTTTAGATCAGTTTACAGTTACTTTGTATATGTTTTTTTTTTTTTCCCCAAGTGAGGTTCTTCAGGTTTGTAAATATTTGTGTGTTGCAGGTCGTGTGTATGCTGTTCTGTCCAAGCGGGAAGGACGAGTCCTCCAAGAGGAGATGAAGGAAGGGACGGACATGTTCATCATTAAGGCTGTGCTTCCTGTTGCCGAGAGTTTCGGATTTGCTGACGAGATCAGGAAGAGGACGAGTGGCCTGGCCAGCCCACAGCTAGTGTTCAGCCACTGGGAGGTGAATGAATGAATGAATGACTGTCTTTGTGCATGAATCAATGAAGGAAGGAGGGAATGGCTGTGCGAATGAATGAACAAACTAATACAAACTAATACATTCACTCAGACTCACAACTAAACGAATGGCTGTGCAATGGTTTCATACATTTTGGATTCCTGTAGTGCCCTTTCCCACTAAGGACAGTTTAACACACTCAATATATAGATTTTAAAAACGATCAACCGGTCAATCAGAAATGGTTGATTTTTCCAGCTTAGTTGTTATCTACAAAATCCAATATCTGTTGACCTCTTTAATAATTAAGGAATGAATGAATAAATAAGTGAATGAATGAATGTGCGAATAAGCAAATTAATGAATGAGTATGACTGAATAATGAACAAACGATATTAGTAAACAAATATTTGAAGAAAAATGAATGAGAGTGAATTAATTGAGAAATGAGTGAACTATTGAATGATTGTGAATATTGAATGAATGCACTAATGAATCAGTGTGAATGAATGAAGAAATCAATGAATGATTAAAGTATATGCTTGTTTGCGTTATATTTCGTATTTGCTTCATATTTTTGTGAAAATTTTCTTTGATGAACAGAAGAAAAAAAACTATTTCAAGTGTCCTTGCAGAATACACGTATTAATTTTGTTCAAATTTTGTTGTTCTGACCTCAGACTTTTGAACAGTAGTGTATGAATGAACAAATGACAGCAAACTGAAGAATGAATGAGATGTTTCTCCTTTGCTCTTTGACGTGTGTACAGTTATCTCACCGTCAGTCAATACTTTCCTCAGAACACAGAGTTAGTTTACTGTAGGAGACAGGACATACACCGCAAAGATACTGGACCCAGTGCCAGACGTTCATATCTATACAGACGCCTGATAATATGTGATCATACGTGGCTGGAAAACTGTATGGGCAGGCCAGTCCATTAGATCCAGTCATATTGATCTGCTGTCAGATATCAGGACTGCTGATCTGGCAAAAGTGTGTTTACATTGAGTGTGTCGAGCAGTCAGCGAACGAGCCGTGTGTGTGTGTGTGTGTGAACCCAGAGAGCGCGGTGGATTTATCTGTGCATTGTAACAGACATGAGGGCTGAGCGGCATTCAGTTAAAATGACAGTGACTGAACCGAATAAAGATAATGTAGAAAATAGGATGCAGAATTGTAATTTGAATTTTAGCAAATAGAATTCAAATTCAAATAAATTCATATAACTAATTGGATGGATGAATGGATGGAGGGATGGAATGAAACAGTAAATTGGTTAAATTGATAGAACGATGGATGAAGCGATAGATAGATAGATAGATAGATAGATAGATAGATAGATAAGTGGATGGATAGAGATAAATCATGATAGATATGGATGACAGAACGATGGATGGGTGGATTAATAGATGATGGATGGATGAACAGATTGATGGAATGATAGATGGATGGATGGCTTGATAGATATAGATGGGTGGATTGGTAGAATGAAGTATAGATGGATGAATATATTTGATAAGTGGGTGGATAGAGAAACCGATCATGGATTGATATGGATGGGTGGATGGATATATACATTGATGGATGGCTGGATAGATAGATATAGATTGATGGGTGGATGGACGGATAGAATGAAGAATGGATGGATGGTTAAATTGATAGAACGATGGATGATGGATAAATAGATATAGATTGATAGAATGATGGATGGATAAATGAATAGATAGATAGATGATAGAGATATTGCTAGTAGTGTAAGCTGAAAGACTGAATCAAGTGTCATTCTTCACTGATCTTTTAACTCAATGGAGTGGAGGCGTTCGGTCGTGTGTATTTTTAGCAGATTGTTCCTCACGTGGGAGTTCACTGTGATTTAGAAGAGCGTTTTAGATACTGTGTGTGTGTGTGTGGTGGGGGATTGGCGTGAAAGAGGATCAAAGGCTGTAGACACCACATGTGTGCCGTCTTTAACCCGACGGCTGGCTGGACGTGTTCTCTCCACGCCAGGGCTGGGTGAGCGGACGGAGCTCTGCGGCCATATGGCACTACTGTCAGCCAGGATGATGGGTCGAGTTAAGCCGGACATGATACACACACACACACACACACACACACAAAGGGCATATAAGGTTGTCTGCTACTTCACAAACCAGTCGCACCACTTTTTCATGCTGTGTCTCTGAGTGCAGAAACCTGCGTCTTATTCACAAAACACCCACAGTTCAGTGCAAACTCTAATAAGTGTGCTAATATAGCACAGTACTTCAAGGATTATTCAAATTAAATCACAAGTCATAGCTAATGGGATTTGAACTCACAACCTCATAGTTACTTTTGATCCTTCGCTAAACTGCAGCACTCCTGATCAGTCAGTCCTCTTTATCATCTGACAGCTGATGAACTCAGGGTGAGATTTAGTGCTAATCTTGATTTTATTATGCATGTCTGGAATACTTGATTCTGATTGGTCAGTTGTGACATTCTGCGGTCAGATATTTTGACGTTTTGACCACAAAGCTGCCTAATTGACCCAGGAAAGTGATTTCCTACATAGCTGTGCAAGTTTCATACCACTCTGCGTTCTAATTTAGTCTCACATAATAAAATAATTTAGACTTTCAGTGTTATTTATTTGGTACTTTTAAATAATTGTTGTTAAAATGTAGGTTAATGCATAGTTTATTTATTTACTCATTCATTTATTTGGTAGCTGTAATAAATACAGTTGCGACAAAAATAAATGTATTTATTTATTTATTTGGTACTTGTGATGAAAAATATTTATATTTGTTTATTTGTTTTAACATTTATTCATTTGGTATTTGTAATAATTGCATCAAAACGTAGGCTTTTTTTTTTATATATATAGCTTTATTGATTTGATAATTTTGTGGCTACTCTTAAAAAGCAAATTTATGCATAGTCATCTGGTAACATACAGAAAATATGTTGCTTCAAGGTAATACTACATTTTATGATAATGCAATACATTATTATGTCTTGGTAGTCAATGCTGAAGCGTGAGTGTTGAATTAAATTTCCTTTATTCTGGCAGAGAAATTTTACTTGATTTTCTGAGAAATAAGCCATGATTAATGTTCTGTATCTCTACGAGGAGAAGAACAGTTAATAATCTCATCCTTCACATGAGCTTTCTTGTACTCATAGTGTTTGAGTACAGTGTGAGTATCACACACACTCACTAACACACATTTGTCCTCTGGTCTTGGTACATGCAGACTGTGTTTGCCTTGCTGGAGGAGGGTAATTCAATTCCATGTTTAATTCAAACCTTGCCTTGCTAGATTTTGAGGCCGGCTGCATTTTCAATTCTTCTAAATGTGGCCTTTGTGTGCAGAGAAAAGACTAAAGACGGTGTAAAGCGGAGCACTGCAGCCCGTTTTGTCCTCCTGTGTGTGTGTGTGGAGCGTCTCCTCTTACAGCTGAACTGCTGTTGTTCTCTTTTGGACGTTTTATGTGTCTTAAGGTGCTTGTTTTGACTGCAGGACTTCTACAAATCTGTGTTGTTTTGTTAGGCCTAAAGCGTTTATAGCATTTATAAAGAACAATTCACCAAAAAATGAAAAATCTGTCATCATCTACTCAGTCTCATTCTGTTTCATGTCCTTTATGACTTTTTTATTATTTGGAAACAAAGATTATCGTCAGCACAATGTTCACTTCTCTTTTACAAATGACATAATGATCAAGTTTTACAAAAATTAAAAAATTAAAATCAAAGTCCATATGACTCTAACGACTATTTTTATTTTGATTAATCTATCGACTAATTTATCGATTAATCGATTAATCTAAACGATTAATTTACCACACCAAAAAAATCAACAATTTTACTTTTTAAATATTTTATTAAACTATATTTTATTATACCAAATGAAAATGTCTATGAAATCCTTTTTTTAAAGCAAAAGTGCAACATAGAGTGCAAGAAGCAAGTGTTATAATCAAAATTACAATCAAAAAAACACTTTTTAAAGGAGTATTTACCAGGATTTATTTAGGAGAAAAATGTAAATGTGCAGTATTTCTGAAAAATAAAAAAGAAAGAAAGAAATGCTTCTTTTTTTCTTCTTTTTTTTCTTTTTTTAAATAAAATAAATTAATTGGAGATGTGTTTGGTTATTTAAATTTAATGGAACCATTAAAATGGAATCCAGAAAATGGAAAACAGAATTTGGTAAAGATAAAACTGTAAAACTCAATTAATTAGACAGGCTTTTTGATTAATAAAATTTAATTCAACCATTAAAACATGAAAATGGAAAAAAAAACTGAATTTAGAATTAAAACGGATTTCATAGGGCCCCATAATTATAATATTTTATTTTATTTATTAATTTTTTTTTTGTGGTAATAAAGATAGATGTAAGTGAACAATAGCCTTTAAAATGACTTAAAATACATATATAATAGCAGTGAGGCAATAATAATTAGTTCAAATAAAGTACCAAAAGCAATAAATCATATGGTTTTATTGAAAAAAACTGTTAAAATACATAATGTCTTATAAACAATAAAGCTAATGTGCATTACGCATTACAACAAAGGCCTGCAGGGGCACCAACGGCCTGACGATTGTTTTTACACATTACTGCGCCATCTAATCCTTGTTTAATATTGACCAAGCACTATTTAATTCAAATGTCCACTTAATCTTTAATATTTGGCCATTTCTTTAGGACTGAAATGTTATAGCCACTGTAATTAAATGAGTATGTGGACATCAAAACGTGTAAACTCAGAGTGAGGGTTTGAGCTTTTATTTTGAAACCTTGATGTATTCTCCTGTGTTTGCGTATATTTATAAATGATTTACCTTACAAATCTGATGAAATGGCGCACGTTGCGTTCCCAGATGGACGTTATAATAAACCCAAACTCAACAACATGCAGAGATGTAAATGAGAACAGTTTCTGTGGAGCTACTGTGAATGGAGCCGCTGTGTGACGCACGTACGTATGTAACCTACACGCATGTAAATACTGTAATTAAAGCACATATACTCTATTAGAACTGCATTGCATATAATTATTTAATTAAATCGTAGCGTTTGTGAATTCACAATTATGATTTTTAAATGGGTTTAACATATCATGCAGCCTTGGAAAACAGTCTAATAATGTGTTTTATGGATTCTCTGTGAAATGCGCCACTTCCAGTATTTTGCTGGTTAGTCGACGCGAGCAAAATGAAGTCGACGATTTTTAAAAATCGAATAGTCGAATAAAATCGACGAATCGCGACAGCCCTATACTCGAGCACTGTAATGCTTTTTGTGTTTTTTCCATACAAAGAATGCAAAAATTAGCCATTGACTGTTCATAAAGAACAAAAGAAGCAGCTAGAAGTTCATGTTCATAAAAAGTTTGTGGTCCATAAGATTTTTTAAAGAAATGAATACTTTTATTCAGCAAGGATTCATTAAATGGATCAAAAGTGACAATAAAAACATTTATAATGTTACAAAATCTTTCTCAAATAAATGCTGTTCTTTTGGACTGTATTTTTATCAAAACATCTTGAAAACATTTGTTATGGTTTCCACAATAATACTAAACAGCGCAGCTATTTTCAACATTGATAATAGTGAGAAATGTTTCTTCAGCATATTAGAATGATTTCTGAAGGATCATGTGACACTGAAGACTGCAGAGTAATGACACTGAAAATTCAGATTTGATCACAGGAATAAATTACATTTTTAAATATATTCAAATAGAAAACAGTTATATAAAACTGCAATAATATTTCACAATTTTTCTGATTTTGTTTTTTTTGGTTTTTTTACTGTATTTTTGATCAATTAAATGCAAACTTATTGAGCATAAGACTTTCAAAAATATTAAAAACCTTACTGACTCCAAACTTTTGAAAGGTAGTGTATCTCTGTCTGTATTCATATTTATATCATTTTATATATTATCTGAATTCATACAATATCTTTAAGTCATTATTCACTGAAAATACTTGCGAATGCATTCGGATATGATGCATCATATACATTCAGATTCGTCAAAATGTGCCAGTTTTGAAATGTACCGCTTCAAATGTTATTGTTTACCACATATTTCATGACTCATAATCATTGATGTCAGACTTGGGTTGATTGGCATCTTGAAATGCCATAGATTTTCAGCAAAATATATATATAGAAAGAGAAATTTGCATTCTCTTCCAAATGTCAGATGGGTTTGAAATGACATGAGGGTGAGTAAAGAGCGATTTTCTGCTAAATTCACCCTCTAAGCAGTGTTTTGTCACCCATGAACATGATTTCTAACTGGATGTGTTTTGTATGGTGGAATCAGGGCTTTGGAGACGGTTATTGATATGTGGTTTTGCGGTTGCACATGTGTCCTCCTGCTAAAGGCATTATGTGGATCCGTTTCAGGGCGACTGATGTGTCAGGAAATGAAGTTGGGTGAGCAGGAATTATAACTGACAGGAGTCTTATAAAGTTGGTCTGGATAGCGTTTCCTCATCGCTTTTGTTGTCGATCTCTCACCTGTCTCATTCTCTCTCTCTTTCTCCGAGAGCCGCAGAGTTGAAAAGGTGCCAAACGCAGGACGCTGCACCATTAGTGTGAAAACTCAGCCATATCTCAGAGAACCTACACACTCCGTCTGACAGCCTGCATGCGTGCATGTGTATGCATGCTTGTGTGTGTGGGCAGATGTCAAGCTTTGACAGCAGCTTTTCCATTGAGAGAGAGTGTGTGTGTGTGTGTGTGTGCGTGCTTGCGTGTGTGTGTTTGTTCCCTACTGTGCGGAGAGCCCATTAGACGCCATTAGACACATATGCCAGGGCCGCGAATCCACCCTCGATCTGTCTGCCAAGCGTCTGCCCGCCCCTACCATGAGACACACACACACACACACACACACACACACACACACTAATCAGCGCCGGCCATGAGCGAGACACATGCAGGTCAACATAATCTAATTGTGTAAGATGGACAAAGAAATGGATTAATGAGTGAGTGAGTGAGTGAGTGTGTGTGTGTGTGTGTGTGTGTGTGTTACACTGGGCCGTTGTGCGATTCTGACACACAGTTGGTGTCATTCAGTGTTGCTGCTGCTATCAAACACACACTCCATCCCGTCGTGGACAGCGGCGGACGGTCGCTCATTAAAACCTTCCGTCTCGCTACATTTCCATTCACTGGATTTGTCGTTTATTATGTAACAGTTATCAGGTTCAGCATAATGACTGATTGAACAACAGAACAACCTTGAGAGTAAAACAATAACTGAATGAGTGTTTTTTTTTTTGTTTTTTTTATTATTATTTGATGTTTTGTTAATTTGATAGAGGAGCATTGCTAGGAAAATTTTATAGCGTTTGCCTCTTGAGCATATTAGAATGATTTGTGAAGGATCATGTGACACTGAAGACTGGAGTAATGAAGCTGAAAATTCAGCTTTTCATCACAGGAATATATTACATGTTAGAATATATTAAAATATAAAACTTTATTAAAAATTAAGTTATTTTAAATTGTAAATTGCTACTTTTACTCTTTTTTTTTTTATCAAATAAATGCAGCCTTGGTGAGCATAAGAGACTTCTTTTAAAAACGCTGAAAAATCTTACCAACTTATCGCAAACTTTTGAACAGTAATATTTGTTTATGCATATATGGGTTTTTTATAACATACCGTTTAATTAACAGTATTAATACTTAAATTGGCTATTTTTCTTAATATTAGTGTGTTCTATATATTTTGTTTTGAATATTAGCATAGCTGTTAATGGCATATATATATTATGCATATATAATACAGAGTATATAGTAGTATATAATACAGAAAACTGTCAATATAAATAAAAATGGACCATTAACCAAATATTTGTGTGTAATATAGTCTACTATTAAAAAGTTTGTGGTCAGTAATTTTTTTTGTAACATTTGTAAGAAAACTTTTGTAACATTATGAATCTCTACTATTACTTTTGATCAATTTAATGTGTCCTTGCTTGATAGAAAATAATTAATTAATTAATAATTCTAAATAAATTTATTTTAATTCATCTTAAAAATCTTATTGAACCTAAACTCTTTTTATAAACCCTAAAATGTGTATTTAACAGGGTAACGTAAAGTCTATTTAATTTACTACAGAAAAGTAATTATTATTAAAAACAGACTATTCTAGCCAATATTTGTGTTCTGTATGTTTCTCTGACTTCTCTTAGGATACTGTATTGTTATCTTAACAACACGCTACCTATTTGAATCAACAGTGATTTGATTTTTCATGCCGTTTGTGTAAAGAACGCTATTTGTGAGTTGCAGCTCATATATAACGTTCCAGATCAGGATTTTGTGACAGTCACAATGCTGTCTGTGCAGCCAGTAAGAGCGTGTGTGTTTGTGTACACATCACAGATGGATGAAAAGTGCCCTGTCACTTGTTGAGCTGTGCTTGAGTGAGTGCACACACAAGACAAAAACTCTTTAGTGGAGGGAAAAAACAGGGATGGTAACCCAAGCTGTCAGGTCAACGGAGAAAGAGAGAGAGATGGGCAGCATAAGACAAATGAGAATAAGTAAGCAGATATCGAATCAAAGAGCAGCACTCAGGAAGCTCTTTGCTCGTGCTCGATGGCCGTTTAAATGCTAATCGTCTGTAAGCTGGTTCTCTTCTGATCCGCCAGTGATGCTCCTGAAGCGCTGGACTGGTTCGGTGTGTGGGCAGCAGTCGATGGCTGTGTAAATCGGGTCGTTGTTGGCCTCTGCCATCTGTCCCGAGGTAACGGAGCCCACGCCATGGGGCCTCTCTGGGACCAGGTGCAGGGGCCCTGCTGGACTCTTACAGTAATTGTACCACTCGCGCTATTGTCTGAGCATGAGGTCATATTGTGTGGAAGTGTGTGTGTGTGTGTGTTGCTGCAGGGATGGCGTCATCTGTCGAGCACCTGCTCCCAGTGCTGTATGAGTGTGTGTGTGCTGATACATGCTCTCGCTGTGCCTCGTATAATGACCATTATGTGTATCTCTTCACAGCAGACAATTGCGTAGTCTAGTTCTGCCCTGGAACGACTCATTTTCTTTTTATAATGAGAGAGAGGAAGACAAAGGGACAGAAATATTGTGCTGCCAGTTCCTGACTGACTCACAAATTAACTAAACACTTTAAAAATGTGCCTTCACTTGTGATAAAATTTAGATTTTAAATTCTGAGAATCAGTAGCACTTTACATTGGCGTGTACTTTACATATGACATTAGGGGTGCCTGTTTTAACCGAAATCATAACAGATTCAAGTTAACATTATTGCAATATGCAATTCAATCAAAAGTTTGTTCAATGCAATCAATAGTTATTTAACAATTAATATAACAGTGTTGTACTAGGCATGTGCTAATGCATATTCTAATGCAGTAAATTACATTCTGAGATATATATACACATGCATATATATATAGACACACACATGGTCAGAATTGTTGGTACCCTTGGTAAATATGATCAAAGAAGGCTGTGAAAATAAATGTGCGTTGTTAATCCTTTTGATCTTTTATTTAAAAAAATCACAAAAATCTAACCTTTCATTGGAGAATAAGAATTTAAAACGGGGGGAATATCATTATGAAATAAATGTTTTTTCTCAAATACATGTTGGACACAATTACTGGTATCCCTAGAAATTCTTATGAGTAAAATATCTCTGAAATATATTCCCATTCATATTCACAATTTTGAGCACACCCGCGTGATTATGAACATGAAATTATCCAGCCATGGCTTCCTGTTTCACAGAAATATAAATAGGAGGGAAAACAAAACAAAGGCCAAATTCCAAATGAATCATCCCTCACAATGAAAAACCAAAGAATATATTTCTGATGTTCAGCAAAAAATAATTGAGCTTCGCAAATTAGAAAGTGGCTTTAAGAAAAGAGCTAGAGCAGTGAAAATTCCCATTTCCACCATCAGGGCAATAATTAAGAATTTCCACAACAGAAAATGTTACGAAACTGCCTGGAAGAGGACGTGTGTCTATATCGTCCTAATGCACGGTGAGAAGGAGAGTTTGAGTGGCTAAAGACTATTCAAGGATCACAGCTGGAGAATTGCAGAAAAAGGTTGAGTTCCGGGGTCAGAAAACCTTAACAAAATGATCAAACAGCACCTACATCACCACATGTTGTTTGGGAGGGCTTCAAGAAGAAAATCAAGAAAAGAAAATGCTTTCACCAAAAAACAATCTCCAGCATATCCAATCACGACTGGAACTTCAAATGGGACTGGCTTCTATGGTCAGATGTAACTAAAAATTAGCTTTTTAGCAGCAAACACTCAAGATGGGTTTGGTGAACACAGGGATAAAAAAAGTACCCATGTGTACAATGAAATACTGCTGTTTTTGATGTTGTGGGCCTATATTTCTGCTGGAGGTCCTGGACATGACATCATGGATTCTATCAAATACCAACAGATAAAAAATCAAAAAGTGACTGACTCTGTTAGGAATCTTATAATGGGCCATGTTTGGATCTTCCAACCAGACAATAATCCAAAAACAAACCTTAAAAACAACACAAAAAATGGGTTCCCTGACTTGAACCCTATAGAAATTGAGTGGTGAACTGAAGAGAAGAAGCACCAATCTAAAGGGAGCTGGGAATCTAAAGGGTCTGCAGTGATTCTGGATGAAGGAATGGTCTCTGATCTCTTGTCAGGTGTTCTCTAACCTCATCAGGCATTATAGATCTCTAATAAGATGGTGCCGCTGATGGCAGCCTCCATGTCGTGCTCTGCAGTTGTTTTTATGTTTTCGTTAGTTTGTCCTGTCTTTAGTTATATCCCTGCAATTACTTTCACCAGAGATGAATTGCTGGACATTCGGCAGTACACACCACCCGATATTTCACCAGTTTTCGACTATTCTGATGTTTTGCTGGACATTGTAGTCGGCGGAGTAGAGGCGCTAATCAAAAGCTTCAGGATGCACAGACGGAGGAAGTGAGCCGGCGTGCTCGTGAAGCTCAGACAACGCGGATTTAGAACGCCGTTGCCTAGCATCCATCTGGCGAATCTCCACTCTCTACCCAACAAAACGGACAAAATCCTTCTGCTCTCCCAGACAAAGAAGGATTTTTCAAACTCTGCTGCTCTGTGTTTCATGGAAACCTGGCTGAATGATGCCATTCCGGACAGCACGTTAAGTCTGCCGGGCTTTCAGCTGTTTAGAGCGGATCGCAACGCAGAATCAACAGGGAAATCCTGTGGCGGCGGGGCATGCTTTTACATCAATGAGAGGTGGTGTACAGATTTAACAGTGTTAAAGAAGATGTGGTGTTCCGATCTGGAAGCACTTTTCATTAACTGTAAGCCACTCTAGCCAGAGTTTTGCTCGTTCATTCTCATGAATGTTTACATTCCACCGCAAGCGCACATGAGCTCAGCTTTACAGAAACTTGCTGATCAAATCACAGACACAGAACAACAACACCCGGACTCTGTTTTAATCATTCTCAGGGACTTTAATAAAGCAAATCTCCCCCGTGAACTGCCAAAATACAGACAGCATGTTACATGTCCCACCAGAGACAGTAATATACTGGATCACTGTTACACAGCAATAAAGGATGCATATCACTCTGTCCCACGGGCAGCTTTGGGGCTCTCTGATCACTGTTTAGTTCATCTTATACTGACCTACAGGCAGAAACTGAAATCAGCTAAACCTGTATTAAGGACTGTAAAGAAATAGACTAATGAAGCAAAGCGGGATTTACAAGCCTGTTTCCACCTCACTGATTGGAGTGTTTTTGAAGCTGCTGCGAACGATCTGGATGAGCTCACAGAGACTGTAACATCTTATATCAGTTTCTGTGAAGATATGTGCATTCCTACCAGGACTCATCTAACTTACAACAACAACAAACCGTGGTTCACTGCAAAACACAGACAGCTCCGTCAGGCCAAAGAAGATGCTTACAGGAAGGGGGACAATGTCTTGTACAAACAGGCCAAATACACACTGGAAAAGGAGATCAGAGTGGCAAAGAGGAATTATTCTGAAAAACAAAGGATTCAGTTCACTTCCAGTGACTCAGCATCAGTGTGGAAAGGTCTGAAATAGATCACCAACTACAAGGCACCATCCCCCAGCACTGTGGAGAATCAACAACTGGCAGATAATACAGGAAAAAAATACCCCACACTAGGGATGCACCGATACCACTTTTTCCAGTACTCGCCCGATACAGATAATTTTATTTTTGGTACTTGTCGATAGCGAGTACCGATACTGATATTTTCATTGCATTTGTACATTTTTTAAATATTGGGTACAGAAACCAAAAGAGTATGTATAATGTTAGTTGGTTAACTTAATTGATCAAATAGATACAGTCAAACCAAAATTTATTCAGACACCTTCAACATTTCTCACGTTATCACAGTTTATTCGCTATCCACCTTTTTCTTCAACGCGGAAGTAAGCCTATGGGTGAGACTTCCGGTTCATTAGCCGCTATAGGTAAATAACGAGGAGAATAACAACGTGCAGTAAATGGTAAAACTGTTTGCACTACAAACCAGCATGTTCATAATTAAGATAATACATTAAAATAATACGATAAGACACACCAATTTTCAATATCAAGCAGCAAAACGAACTGTTTTGTACAGCTAAAAATAGCTGGATGCGGATGAGACCGGAAGCTAGACCCATAGAATTTACAAATGGCCGCGCCCATTTTTATGTCAAGAAAAAGGTGGATAGTTTATGGTAGTAAAATACGACAAGAACTCAGAGTTAAACTGTGTCAGAACAAATTCAGCTCGATAATATCAGATAACTTTGATAGAAAGGTATGTGATGGATTACAATCAACCAAAATTATTCAGACAGCTGTTAGTATGACAATATTTACACAACTCTCAATACTTTGTCAGGCAACCCTTAGCCTTAATGACAGCCTGTAGTCTCCTGGGCATGCTGTCAACCAGGTTCAGGCAAACCTGAACTTCAGTTTTTGTTTTTTTCCAGACTCGGCCTGAATAATTTTTGGTTCCAAATTTGTATCAATTTTATTGGTAGTCCACTGTATGAAGAATTTTTGGATATAATATGGTCACAGTTTACTTTATTTTGCTATCCTCACTTACATAAATTAACTATAGTGTCCTGCACCCACTAGTAAAAAATATCAAAAATTATATTTGGTCTCTGAATAATTTTTGGTTTGACTGTATATTCTTCGATTATTTTCACACTTAATTATGCACATTAAAATGTATTTTACAAGTTTTTGTTACTTTCACTGTTCTTTTTTTTTTTTTTTGCTCTATGGTACATCATCTTTAATTCAATTGCATTAGAGCTGCTAAAATCACGCGTTTTGCTGTAATAATGCAGGGAACCACTCGTTATAAATCTCCTAACTGTGATATTTTCAGAAATAGAAGTCGCGTTTTTCTTTGCTTTTCTTTCTAATGCAGAAACACTCATGAAGCAAGCAAAACATGCACAACGCGCACACATATTTGGTGCAGAATGAGAGGGACAGTACATCCTAGCGCATTTCACACAGGCTAGTTTCACTTTCGCCAGAAAGTCGTGTATGCTTAAGGTTGAAAATAAATGATTTATTTTATAGTGAATGCCCCTATAAATTGTCTTATATTTACGATTCAGTTTTAATCCAAGTGATGCATGCTATGTGAGCGAACATCAATAAAGATCACAGAAGTGCGCGCGCTCTATCTTTCTCTCCCTCCCTCCCTCCCTCCCTACCGTTAAGTAACTTGTGCATTGTTTTGCTTACTTGTTTTTGACATATCTGACCGAACTACAAACGTTCCAGTGATGTCTGTGAGAAAAGTATATTCACTCGACAAGCTCGCGCATCTGCGCCGGCGCCCGCTCAATCCACTCAGCGCTTTGCTTTTCAGTTCGCGCACATCAGCTATAAAGGCATTAATACTGAATGTTTAACATTATTCATTCGTAGACATCCTTAATCTCTAATAACTCCATTCTGCTGCATGTTGTCCTGTTTCTTTGTCTGATTATGGCACTTATCACATGCTGTGAGGTATCGGCGCTTGGTATCGGGGCATTTTAACGAGTACGAGTACGAGTACAGGAGCTCAGTATCGGGCCCGATACCAGTATCGATATCGGTGCATCCCTACCCCACACCCGCTCTGAACACCTCTCCACACAACCATTAACACCTCCAGCAACCCCCTCTTCCCCACACCTACACTTCAGATCAGTGAAGACGAGGTGCGCCAGATCTTCCGGAAGCAGAAAAAGAAAAAAGCACCAGGCCCAGATTGTGTTACACCAGTCTGTCTTAAATCCTGTGCTGACCAGCTGGCCCCCATCTTCACACAGATCTTCAACAGATCACTGGAACTGTGCGAAGTCCCTTCACGCTTCAAACGCTCCACCATCATCCCTATCCCAAAGAAATTCCTCCGTCTGTCAGTGAATCAACAGCTTCCTGACAGACAGGCAGCAGCTAGTGAGACTGGGAAAATACTCATCGAGCACTCGTGCGATCAGCACTGGAGCTCCTCAGGGCTGTGTTCTCTCCCCACAGCTCTTCTCCTTGTACACCAATGACTGCACATCTAAAGACTCCTCTGGCAAGCTCCTGAAGTTTGCAGATGACACCACACTGATCGGCCTCATTCAGGACGGTGACGAATCTGCTTACAGACAGGAGGTTAAAGAGCTGGCTATCTGGTGCAGTCTCAACAACCTGGAGCTCAACACGCTCAAAACAGTGGAGATGATAGTGGACTTCAGGAGAAACCCCCCTGCTCTTCCCCCACTCACGATCATGGACAGCACTGTAACGACAGTGGAGTCATTCAGGTTCCTGGGCACCACCATCTCCCAGGACCTGAAGTGGGACACTCACATAGAGTCCATTGTTAAAAAGGCCCAGCAGAGGTTGTACATCCTCCGCCATCATTGAATCCGTCCTCTGCACGTCAATAACTGTCTGGTTCAGCTCAGCTACCAAATCTGACCTCAGAAGACTACAAAGGGTAGTCCGGACTGCTGAGCGAATCATTTGTACAACCCTCCCCACTCTCCAAGAACTGTACTTATCCAGAGTGAGCTAAAGGGCTGGCAAAATCACTCTGGACCCCTCACATCCAGCACGCTCCCTCATGAACACTTGACAATAATTGTGGAACACACATTATTTATACACTTATTTATCTAACACACATACTCAGTCTACATTTCAATCTGCACATAATACCTAATTCCTACATATACCTGTACATATAATTGTCAATTTGTATATTGTTGTTCCTTATTTACTTGTTCTATTTTTTATTCTTTTATTATCTGTGTTTTTGTTCTGTCACTGTCATTCTGTTGCACTGTGGAAGCTTCTTGTCACGAAAACAAATTCTTCGTATGTCTAAACATACCTGGCAATAAAGCTCATTCTGATTCTGATTATAGGAGAAAACTCCTATACTATTTTGGCAAATGGAGGTTTCAAAAAGTATTGAATAAAAGGGTACCGTTAATTGTGTCCAATGTATATTAGAGAAAAACGTTTATTTCATAATGATATTTACCCCCATTTTAAATTCTTATTCTCCAATGAAAGGTTAGATTTTTGTGATTTTTTTTTTTTTTTTTTTTAAATAACAGATCAAAAGTATTAACAATGCAGATTTATTTCCACAGCCTTCTTTGATCATATTTACCAAGGGTACCAACAATTCTGAGCACGCGTGTATACATACATACATGAGTGAGTGAGTGTGTGTGTGTGTGTGTGTGTGTGTAGGTGTGACTGGGTGTGGAAGTATGTAAACAAAGGAACATGTAGAAACATGACATACAACAGACATAACAATAGTAGAAAACCATAATAGTAATAGTAATGATGACAGTAATAATAATAATAGCATTAATAACAAAAAATTAGAGGATGGAGTATGAGGAAGGTGATAAGTAATAATAGTAATAGTAGTAGCAATAATATTAATTTAAAAAATAATAATAATAATAATAGTAATGAACTCAATTCATCAGAAATGAGGGGAAAGTTGGAGGGTGAGGAAGATGACAAATAACAATAATAATAGTATTAATTAGCAATTAGTAATAGTAGAAACAATAACAGTATTAACAATAAATTTATTCATCAGAGACGGGGTAGGTTCGAGGATCAGGAAGAGGACAAATAGTAATAATAATAATAATAATGGTAGTAGTAGTAGTAGTAGTAGTAATAACGATACCAACAACAATGATAATAATAAAGCTATAAATAGTAAGATATTGCAAGGCTTCCTCTGGGCCCTCCGTGAGCACTATATATATATATATATATATATATATATATACATATTATTTTTTTCTACATTTATTGTTGAATTTGTGATAGACATACATTTTTGTCAGCTAGTGTATGATGCATTAAAAAAGCATGATGTGCGACAAATCTTTAGGGTTTGCCCAAACCTTATTTATTTTCTGAGACTCGGCTGTACTGCTACGTCTGCTCTGTTCAGTGAGCGGCAGAGAGGAGCAGCGCTTTCAGTTAAACAGATATTATTTTGCTTCTCTAATTTTACTTGCAAGTATAGCTGAAAACACAGCACAGCTATTATCAGTATCTTATGTGTATTTGATTTCATCAGACGATGGCTCGATTATCAGGATTTTTGTGCAGATTAACAAGGGAGAGCTGGTTATGTAGCTTAGTCTTAATGGGTCGCGTTTCAGTCACTATTTCATATTCATTCCGTTGTCTGACAACAGAAACAGTCAAATATATCAATGAAAACAGTTTTATTGATAATTTAGCTGCATCAAAATACAGTATGTGGGCACAGAGAGGCAAACAAATCTAATAATAAATAATAAATGTACATTTTGCATGTTCAGAAGAAGTGAGCTGCCCTGTCGTGAAAAAATGTAAACAGGTTTGTGTCAGTAAATTGCTCAGTGCAAAGAAAGAGAAGTAATGGGAACCTGGTATTTCTTTTTTCATGTGTCTAATAGACATGAACAAGTTCTTTGAAAAACATCTAGGACCTTCGAAACATGTCTAGTCTTCATGCTCTATGTTGACTATGGTTTCAATAATAATAAACATACATTTGCATAAAGCATCCATATTTGTCCATGCCCATGCTGATTAGAGTATTAAAAACTTGAAAAGTATTAATTTAAGGTACATTTAGAACAAATAAAAATGTGTGATTAAGTTGCGATTAATCACGAGTTAACTCATGACAATCATGCGATTTAATCACGATTAAATATTTGAATCAATTGACAGCCCTAATATATATATAGATAGAGAGAGAGAGAGATGGAGAGGGACAGAGAGAGAGAATTTATTGACCGTATAATCATATTTTACAATCATGTGCTTATGCCTATTTTGGATAACCCAGTGATGTCTGTGTGTGTGTGTGTGTGTGTGTGTTGTGTTATGTATTTATTTATTTATTAATCATGTGTTTATGCTTAATACAGGAAATTAAATATTTGGCGAATAGATATTTTTATTTTCTTCAAATAAAATTCAGGGTTATTTATTCATTCATTCTATATTTAGTAATCATGTTCATGTTTATTAAATTAATTAATTACATTGCTTTTTATTTATAGTTTCTATAATTTATAGTTTATTTATATATTTATTTTTAATTTAATAATAGTAGTAATGCCAATTTTGGTCATTTTAGACCATAATAATTTTATGCATATAATATAGATTTAATTTGATATATTCTAGATAATCCAATGAATTAAATACCTTCAAATTTCAAATTCAGATATTTTTGAATAATCCAGTAATTCATCTAATTTAAATTTAAAGAGACGATTTCCAGTACTATTGCTCCTTTAGAAATAATTGTAAAAAAACAGTGTAAGAAACCTGGGTGTCATAATCGACTCAACTCTCAGCTTTGACAATCAGATAAAGTCGGTAGTAAAGATCTCCAGGTTAAAACCCACTCTTAGTTTTAAAGATTTAGAGACCGTTGTCCATGCATTTATTACCTCGAGATTGGATTATTGCAATTCTCTTTATGTTGGGATCTGTCAGCCACAGCTATCTCGTCTGCAAATTGTACAGAATGCTGCAGCCAGGCTTTTGACAGGCACGAAAAAAAGGGATCATATTACTCCAGTATTATCCTCTCTCCATTGGCTACCAGTTCAGTACAGGATCGATTTTAAGATTTTATTGATGGTTTTTAAAGCACTTCATAACATGTCCCCAAGTTATATCACCAATCTTTTAGAGTACCATACATCGGCTACGACACTGATCAGCAGATAAACTGTTACTGGCAGTTCCTCGTTCTAAGAAAAAAGTCTAAAGGTGATAGAGCATTTATGGTTGTGGCTCCCAAATTGTGGAATAGTCTTCCACTTCATATTCGGCAGGCTCCATCCTTAGAAGTCACCTTTTTACATTAGCTTTCGTAGAGATCTTTCGTAGAGGAACAACCCCGATGTGTAATGACCTGATAAAGGGTATTTGTCATCAAGTGATTTATTCTTACTAATTATGTTAGATGTTATTGTTTTTAATCTTTGTATGTGCTTTCTTTTAAATTGTGAAGCACTTTGGGCAACAAAATTGCATTAAAATGTGCTATACAAATAAATAAAAGTTGAAAGTTGAATTTGTTGCTTTAAAGTGTTGCAAATCTATATGCACAGCACAGAAGTCATTAACAGTGTATGTGTGTGTGTTTTAGGTCATCAGCAGTGATCCATTCTGGGTTCCCACCACTGAAGAGGAGTACTTACACTTTGGAGAAAAAGCAGACTCGTCCAATCAGGCTCTGAAGTACATGAACGCCGTTCGCAGACGCAAAGGCCTCTACGTGGAGGAGAAGATCGTAGAGCACGCGGAAAAACAGCGAACTCTCAGCAAGAACAAATAAAGCCAGTGATCCCCACTAATGAAACACGAGCAGAATGAATTCAGGAAACCCTTTCTTATGTCAACTGTTGTTTTAAATACAGTGCAACAATATACTGTATGTAAGAATGCACAGTTTTGCACAGTTGTTTAATTTATTTAATTGTTCTGCTCATGTTTTATGAAAGAGCTTCATTAACTTATTTGGTGTCTCACAACCACTTCTTCATTTGACTTGATGGTATCAGTCTCTAATGACCAACCAATTGGCTGAAACTGAGCAGATAGTGATTCAGGCATTATCTTCAGAAATGTGCTTTTAAAATCAGTTTAGTTTATAACAGTCCACGGTTTCCTTCATAATGGATCTCTTGATTTCCTATTGCAAAGTGGTTGAGAAACCAATGTTCAAAATGTTAATGGATTCAGTGACTGAACCTCATTAACTAATATCAGTTAAATCTGCTGAGATACTTCAACTACAACTGAACATTTCTGCGTTATATTCATCTGCACTCATCTGTTGTAAAATTGTGCTGTGCTATTAAGCAATTAAGCAATTGCAGTGCACTGCGCAACCTAATGTTGTAAATATTATACAGCGATTGAAGTCAATTACACAGTTCGAGATGTTTTTGGACCAGACTGAAGGAATAGACTGTCTGACTTTGGTGCACACAGATTGATTTTTCTTCTTGTTTTCCCATCACATGTTCCTAAACAACCGTTCCTTCCTCAGTTATTTAGGACAGGATTCAGTTCTACAATTAAAGGGACATGCTTTCAAATCATGCCGTATCTCCTTACGTGTTTGGGATCTTATGCTGGGGTCTGCCGTTGCATAATTTAAGAGTCCTCTTGAAATACAGTTTCAATTAGTTTGAAGTGAGGCGGCCCTGAAATGAATTCCACCATCGCTCCCTTTTGGTTTACAAACGTTTAAACCCTTGATTTAATTTGTGTGGAAAACAGCTTTAATGGCGTTGGGAGAAGGATTTGAATTCTTTAATAAGAAAGAGCAAATATCTTGCAAGGAGCTCCCAGAATACTGCAGCCGTGTGAAATCACTACCAAGATTTAGGAAATAAACTTGACTGAACACACAAGTTGTTGCCTCTGTTGTGCAGAATGCTTTACGTTTCTCAGTTCTGGTTGAATTATCAGTTTGTGCCAGTGCATTTTAATCACGTCATTGTTTTTATTTTCTGAAATGTAGTCGTCTACCTGTTATAATCGTAATGTTTATTTGAAATTAATATTATTTTTATCTTACAGAATTATTTATATTTACATATAATAATAATTATTATTAGTAGTAGTAGCAGTAGTAGTATTTGTTTCAATTTGGGCTGTCAATCAATTAAATGTCACAGCTAAGTTGTTGTTTTTATTAATTTCCTTAAATAATGTTAATAATAATTAATATTATTATATGTAAATTATAAATAATTCTATAAGATCAAAATAATATTAATTTTAAATAAACTTTACTATTATTATTATTATTATTATTATTGTTGTTGTTAACTACATGTTACAGTATGTTAGGACAATTAATAAAACAACAACGTGATTGATATTTAATTGATTGGCAGCCCTAATTAAAACAAATAATAATAATAGCAATAACAATTATTATTATCATTATTATTAACAGCATGTTATGTTAGGACAGTTCATAAAACAACAACTTGATATTGACATTTAATTGATTGGCAGCCCTAATTAAAACAAATTGACGTTAATAATTAATTAAAATAATAATAATAATTATTATTATTTGCATGTTTTAGTGCAATTCATAAAAATAACTATTTGATTTTGGCATTTAATTGATTGATAGCCCTGTGTTTTGTTTTCTTTTAATTAGATTACAAAAGTTTACAGTTAATTGAAAAAGATTTTAAAAAATTAATAAATAACCAAAGTGTAAGAAAGTTGCACACATCCCACAAACCCAAATAGGGCTCAGGTGCAGGACAAAAAAATTCTAACTATAGCAAAGGAACAAACGTAATGTCCGCACACTGAATTGACTGCTCCATAAAAATATCTTTTATTGCAACATTTCGACCATCGTGTCTTCGTCAGGCACTTTAGATTGTTGTTACTTTGTACTTTGAGCATCTCAAATTTGGGTATAGATGATGATGATTATATCCAAGAATTATATCCAGAGTCAACCCTGAATACATTGTAGAGCTTTTATCTAAAACAAATTGCACTTTCATACTATTTCAACTTGTTATTTGCAACGAAATTAGCCGAGGAAGCTGGCATGACAATTAAAAAAAAACACCAACCAATCAACCATAATGATTATAATTGGCTCTTTTCAAGTATTTGCCCATTAAATCATATATTGACTTTATGCATGGATCAAAATGCAACATTCTGAAGTGAGATCCTCTTCAAAATGATAGCTGGCTGATCTGAAGCCTGCTTCTCACAGCACCCAGTCTCGAGGACTGATCCCAGATCAGACGCTGAGCGCAGGGGTCACTTCTGCAGCGGAGGGTAATGACCTGCATTTTGCATTAAGCTAATGGGGATAATTTAGTGGAACGAATGGCTTTAGTCAGCAGAACAGACAAAGCCTTCAGATGCTGCAGATAAAACTTTTAACCAATGCAAATAGCAAGTTCCACTCAGGCCTTCACAGCTATTAGACTCCAGAGCTTATTTACGGCTTCAGACTCGTCATACTGGCCATGTGGGGGGAATTAGAGAGATGAGATGTACGGCAGCCCTGCGCCAGCGGCGTCTGGAGAACATTCTCCTGCGTTTATTTAAGGCTCTGTATTGCAACATTGACTGTGCTGTTTTTCAGAAGTGAAAATCACATTCATTTTCTCTGTAGTGAACTTGACTTTAATGGTGATGTATACGTTTTTTAAGACAGAGTCACTAAAAGCTCTGAAATTGTAAGGTGATATCTGCTTCTATCCAAGTGTGTTTTTAATGTTTTGATTATTGATGAAAAATGACACTACCCTTAATTCTAAAGAGAGATTCACCAATCACAGAAATTGTTGTTTCCATGGAAACAGCAATTTGGTGGTTAAAGAAGTCACCAGTGACCGCCCACTTCCATGAAGCTCTGCTAATGATGTAATCGAGTCGGTTTGAAAGAAGTAATGCTTATTATTTGATCAAAAATACAGTAAAAATAGTGAAATGTTATAGAATTTAACATAATGCTTTACTAGTTGAATAAATTTTAAAATGTAATTTATTCCTGAGATGCAAAGCTGAATTTTCAGCATCATTACTCCATTCTTCAGTGTCACATGATCCTTCAGAAATCATTCTGATATGCTGATTTGCTTCTGAAGAAACGTTTATTATTATTATCAATGTTAAAAACAATTGTGCTGCTTATTTTTTATTTTATTTTATTTTTTTAAACAAACATTTTAAGGATTCATTCATGGGTAGAAAGCTAAAAAACAGCATTTATTTCAAATAGAATTTTTAAATATTATTATTAATTCTTATTAATTTAATGTGTCCTTGAGGATTAAAATGATTTAAACAATAGTGAACATCTAAATATTTTGCAATACATTTTAAATATTGTTCTATTGTTTTATTGTTATTGTTTGCTTACAATAATAACTTTTGGTCAAAAGTAAAAAAAAGTAAAAGTTATGTTGTACTATTGTACTTATGTTACATTAATCGTAAAGTTCATTCCGTTCTTTTTTTCCGTTCTTTTTCTTTCTTCTCATTCATAAATCTTTTTTGCTTCAAGTCCAAATTTGCATTTTTATTCATCCTGTTTTGTTTTAAGAATGATTAAAAATTCCTCCGGAGAAAATAAACAGGAAAAACACAGCTTTTATTTTTAAAGGTGAAATGTGTCCTTTTTTGATGTTGAAATGCTTCCATATTGACATCCTGAAGAACGAACACTGGACTCTGTGGAGCTTTTAAAACATTACAGAAATAGACTTGACCAGTGGTGTGTTTACACCACACATCTGCTTTATATATAATATTAATAATAATCACTTCTGCCAGTTATATGGTTCATTAGCTTAAGCGTAGTCTGTTGCCAAGCAGCACAATGATGAAAGTTGACTCGTGTAGCATGTTGAGTTCAATTATCGTGTGATCACAGGTGTGAGTGTCTATAGCAGCAAACGCCGCTCATCCAGTCAGGTTATAGAGCTGAAAGCTCCTGTTTTATAATAAGACATATGAATGCAGTTTTATCTCCAACTGAGGAGCAGCTGTTTGTTGAAAATCATGTTTTATAATGTTGATAAGCTTATGAAGCCCTGGATCTGCAGACCTTCAGTGGAACTAAAGCTGCAGCTGATAGCAGTGTGAATCCATTTCCATTGCTGTGTTAAAAAGAAAAACAATGACGGGATGTCATACAGTTTTGAGTCATTTGTTTTGAACCTGTTTTGTTATATAATCTGAGATTTATCATTTGTATGTTTGTCTTATTCAATAATGTTGCATAAACACAATCATTATGTTAAGTCTTGGGAACTAGTCATCTGACTCACTAGCAGTTAGAGATGATCAGTATTACTCAAGCTACTAGTTTTACTGCAAGTTTTTATGCAACGGATTAAAAAATAAATAAATTGGATGACTAACTTGCAGTGTTGGTATTGTTAATTTAAATAAAGCCTAACAATTGAGATATTAGAAGACGTAAACTATTGGAAGATATTAGAGGACTTAAACAATTAGAAATGCAAGCTGAAAGAAGTTTATGTACTAATATTGCTAATTGAAATAAATCTGAAACTGAAATAAATTAAAACTGTGTAGAAATATTTTTAACAAAAATAGCACATAACACAGTTATTCAAATGTGAGCTAAAATTAAAATAAAAACTAAAAATTGATTCCAAATAATAATACAAAGTATAGTAGTGTATAAATAGTTTTATTAGTATGTATATATATATATATATATATATAATTTATTTATTTATGTTTTTACATTTTCAGTTTTTATCATATTTGGATTTTAATTTTAGTTAATTACATTTTATTTCAGTTTTAGTGTTGGTTATTTAGTATATTAAGGTAAACTAAATGAACTATTCTAATTTAATCCAGTTAGCATCTGTTTTATTTCAAGTGAATAAAACAAATGTTTTTAGTCTTAAGTTTAGTTTTAATTAAATATAATAACCCTGCTTGTAATACTATAAGCAGTTTATGCCCCAAACGTTTGATTATAAAATCAAAAATATATATATATTTTTTTAATAAAAACTAATTAAAATAAATAATTTAAAATCATTTTAAAGGAAATATTTGTTTGGTTGTATTATCCCAAAATATCTGGTTAGGTTATGAACTAATAATTATAATGATTAAAAAAATTTGAATTTTATTCAGTCAGTCAACAGCAAAATTAGCTGTATGCTTTATATAGTTTTATATAGTTACTGTGACATTAAATTACTCATACCGTACAGCAACCTGAGATGTTTGAGATCAATAGTATTTTATGCTGGTCAGATTTGAGGAGCCCATCTTCAGCCGGGCTTAAGCTGCATCCTGTGAAGAACAGGAAGGACGCTCAAGTGATTCTTTATCTGCTAACCGGACGGAAATCCAGAGGAACAAATAAGACGTTGAGACTTGATGGAGAAACAGACAGGAGGAGGATTCCCAACTCAAGTAAGTGTGCGATTTGAGAAGACACACAAAAGCAGCTGAAGAGTGGGTTTGCTCGCAGTGGCTGATAATTGCCTGTTATCTTGACTGATGAGCTGAGCAGGTGTCCAGAGTTCTTGTGATGGGCAAAGGTTGAGAACAGTTCAAGTTTACCTGCTTTAAGACTTCAGTGTGTGATTTCAGCAACACTATCAGCACCGTTTGCAGAAATGATGACTGTTTCCAAACAAGTTGTCACATAAAAGTTCAAGTTTACCTGCTTTAAGACTTCAGTGTGTGATTTCAGCAACACTGTCAGCACCGTTTGCAGAAATGATGACTGTTTCCAAACAAGTTGCCACATAATCCTAACCTTTCACTGATCAGCCTGCTCTGACAGATTTCCTGTTTAGTGATGCACAGATGACACACTTCAATTTCAAAGTCAACATGATTCACAACATATTTGACTCTGATCTGACATATTTCTGAGTGAAACAGGGTTTTCACAAGTAGGACAGAACTTGTAGGACAGAACTTGATTTATTAGCCAAGAATTAATTGGATTGTAAAAAAAAAAAAAAGTCTCTTTTGACAGTGAACTTGTTATAACTGTTCCATTTTAATGAAAATTATGAAGATTGTGAATACTTTGCTACAATGAATTGTTCTCAGTACAAACAGAGACATGTATTAAGAATGTAAATGGGGTACATTTTGATTTTATGTTGACTTTTAAAGTAGTTTTTGTTTTGTGTAATTCCAAAGGTGATGGTTAATATTAGTTTTGTTATCATTTTCAACGGCTGCATTGGAAATATCCATATATATAAACATTTTAATATATTAGATATTTGTACCTATTTATCTCTTCACATTTTTAAAAATCACTCAATAGCAGATTCTACAAACATATTAAGCAGCACAACTGTTTTCAATATCTGATGATAATAGTAAAAGTTTTATTTTTGTTTATCAAATTATATATATATATATATATATATATATATATATATATATATATATACAGGTGCATCTCAATAAATTAGAATGCCGTGGAAAAGTTTGTTTGTTTCAGTAATTCAACTCAAATTGTGAAACTCGTGTATTAAATAAATTCAGTGCACACAGACTGAAGTAGTTTAAGTCTTTGGTTCTTTTAATTGTGATGATTTTGGCTCACATTTAACAAAAACCCACCAATTCACTATCTCAACAAATTAGAATATGGTGACATGCCAATCAGCTAATCAAAGGTTTCGTGAGCCTTCAAAATGGTCTCTCAGTTTGGTTCACTAGGCTACACAATCATAGGGAAGACTGCTGATCTGACAGTTGTCCAGTAAACAATCATTGACACCCTTCACAAGGAGGGTAAGCCACAAACATTCATTGCCAAAGAAGCTGGCTGTTCACAGAGTGCTGTATCCAAGCATGTTAACAGAAAGTTGAGTGGAAGGAAAAAGTGTGGAAGAAAAAGATGCACAACCAACCGAGAGAACCGCAGCCTTATGAGGATTGTCAAGCAAAATCGATTCAAGAATTTGGGTGAACTTCACAAGGAATGGACTGAGGCTGGGGTCAAGGCATCAAGAGCCACCACACACAGACGTGTCAAGGAATTTGGCTACAGTTGTCCTCTCCTGAACCACAGACAACGTCAGAGGCGTCTTACCTGGGCTCAGGAGAAGAAGAACTGGACTGTTGCTCAGTGGTCCAAAGTCCTCTTTTCAGATGAGAGCAAGTTTTGTATTTCATTTGGAAACCAAGGTCCTAGAGTCTGGAGGAAGGGTGGAGAAGCTCATAGCCCAAGTAGCTTGAAGTCCAGTGATAAGTTTCCACAGTCTGTGATGATTTGGGGTGCAATGTCATCTGCTGGTGTTGGTCCATTGTGTTTTTTGAAAACCAAAGTCACTGCACCCGTTTACCAAGAAATTTGGGAGCACTTCATGCTTCCTTCTGCTGACCAACTTTTTAAAGATGCTGATTTCATTTTCCAGCAGGATTTGACACCTGCCCACACTGCCAAAAGCACCAAAAGTTGGTTAAATGACCATGGTGTTGGTGTGCTTGACCGGCCAGCAAACTCACCAGACCTGAACCCCATTGAGAATCTATGGGGTATTGTCAAGAGGAAAATGAGAAACAAGAGACCAAAAAAATGCAGATGAGCTGAAGGCCACTGTCAAAGAAACCTGGGCTTCCATACCACCTCAGCAGTGCCACAAACTGATCAGCTCCATGCCACGCCGAATTGAGGCAGTAATTAAAGCAAAAGGAGCCCCTACCAAGTATTGAGTACATATACAGTAAATGAACATACTTTCCAGAAGGCCAACAATTCACTAAAAATGTTTTTTTATATTGGTCTTATGAAGTATTCTAATTTGTTGAGATAGTGAATTGGTGGGTTTTTGTTAAATGTGAGCCAAAATCATCACAATTAAAAGAACCAAAGACTTAAACTACTTCAGTCTGTGTGCACTGAATTTATTTAATACACGAGTTTCACAATTTGAGTTGAATTACTGAAGTAAATGAACTTTTCCACGACATTCTAATTTATTGAGATGCACCTGTATATAGACTGGAATAACGATGCTGAAAATTCAGCTTTGCATCACAGGAATAAATTACATTTTAAAATATATTCAAATAGAAAACAGTCATTGTAAACTGTAATAATATTTCAGAATATCACTGTTTTTACTGAATTTTTCATCAAATATATGCAGCCTTGGTGAGCGTAAGAAACTTTAAAAAATCTCACCAAGCCCAACTATTCGTTGTATGGCCAGCAGTCACCCGTGGCTCATGTTGCGTCAAATCACCTGCTATTTTTCTGCCACACTTGACAGATGTAATTTTGAAATATTGCACATTTTCCAGAGTCCCAGAGGTTTTTCCCTTTTTGCTCTGATGTTGCACTAATACTCACAGAACACACACCCTCGCACAAAATCATTCAGCAAACAGCCTGCTTTGTTGTATATTTCCAGAGGTCCTATTTCTTTACTTTATGTTGAACGGCGCTCGTTTGTTATTCAATAAAAGAAAACGCCATAAAATCCACCGCATGGTACAGTAGAAACGTTAGACAGGCCAGAGGGAGATGCTGCATGAATTATGTATAAGGCTACAGAGTGGTGTCTAACGCAAAGGCTCATGGGTAAAATGATTGAGTTGCACGCCTCCTGTAAAGAGAGCCAGGTGTGGTTTTGGTTGTGTGTGTGTGTGTGTGAATATCTCAATATCATCTCATAAAACCTCTGTACCTGTTAAAGTAATAGACTTACATAATGTTGGAACAGAGTGAAAACACATTCACTGATCCTGTGTAGAAAATGGCATATTGAAGGAATAGTTCACCCAAAAATGAAAATGACGTGTATGACTATCTTCTGTGGAACATAAAAGACGTTTTGCAGAATTTTCAGTTTGTTTTCATTGGTAAGCTCCAGAAAACATAAAAAAAACTATACATGTGTCTGTTCCAAGTCATCTGAAATGATATAATAACTGTGTACAAAGGAAATTTGCAAAGTTATTTAGTTAAACCTTCTCTCTTTTAAGAACTCAGGTTTGATGTGAACAACACAAAACAATGTTTGTTGGTTCTTTGAAACAATGTTGACTCAGATATTGGTTTCTTCCTCACACAAAGCTTTTGTATGACAAAATATACAGGGTTTAGGGTCAAGTATGATTTTTTTTTTTTTTTTCAGTAAGTAAGTAATAATTTTATTCAGGATGGACACATTTAATTGGTCAAAAGTGACAGTGAAGACATTTATAATGTTACAAAAGATTTCTGTTTCAAAAAAATGCTATTCTTTTGAACTTTCCATTTATCAAAAAATACAGAAAAACTTGTATCATGGTTTTCAAAAAAACATAATAAATACATAAATAAATAAATTATAGAATAAAATAAAATAAAAATAAGCAGCTCAACCGTTCCCAAACAGTCAAAACATGAAAATATTTGAAAATATATTTGACTTTATGTATATATTTGAAATTGTTTTTTTTTTTTGAGTATAAGAGATTTCATTCAAAAACATCAAGAATACTTACTGACCTCAAACTTTTCAATAGTAGTGGATCTGTATTTAAATGTACACTGTAAAAAGTGATAAGTTGACTTAACTTAAAAAAATGGAGGAAACCCGTTGCCTTAAAATTATTAAGTAAATAAAAAAAATGTAAAAAAAATTTAAGTGAACTTGACAATTCACTTAAATTTTTTTGTAAAAATTATTATTTACTTAATAATTTTAAGGCAACGGGTTTACTCAATTTTTTTAAGTTAAGTCAACTTATCACTTTTTACAGTGTATGTATTCATATGGACTACTTTTACTAGACACTTATTTATTTATTTATTTATCTCCTTTTGCTTTTCTGAAAAAAATAAAATAAAATAAAAAATACAGGTTTGTAGGGTGAATTAATAGTGGCAGAATGATCATATTTACTAATCTCTGTCTTTCTCTTTCTCTGTTGTCCTCAGGCATTTTAGATTCAAAAGTAGATTTATTGCGCCCCGGATATGACAGTATGGAGTATTTTTATGTTGACACATTATTTTCATTGCTCAGACACAGTGCATGTAAATGTGCCTTGATTTGAGGGGCGTGATCTTTGCTGTCCTGAAAATAATTGCCTTTGTTTTCAGAGGCTTTTGTGAGGCATTACCTCATCGATCTCTCCTGTTACTCAAAGGCCGATGAGCGGATGAAAACAGAGGGGGGTCTTGGGCGTCTGCGGTCACGCTAACTTGGCGCTCGGCTCACCGTTGCAGCAGATGCTGCTTTTCTCCCTACTTCACAAAAGCTTTTTTCCCTCCTTTTTCTTTAGTATACTCCTGAAGCCCTGAGGGAACGCAGCCGTGACCCTCACTTCAACGAGCCAGGCTTGTATTTCCATCGCTCCTGCGTATGGATTGTTCTAGACTCTCTCTAGTGATTCATTAGAAACAGCCAGGAGTATGCAGAGACAATCGGCGGCTAATGTGTTTCCCAGAGCTCCTGCGCAATAATCCCCTCGTCTTTTCTTCCCTGCGTTTTTTTCTCCGCTCTTAAAGAGCATTTAGAGAGTGGAGCGGAGGTCCCACTGTGAGCCTGCTGAGGATGTTAACAGGCTGTTGGACGTCTCGGGCGTTGTGTGGAGGTGGTGTTTCCCCGTGGGTCTGTGCCAGAGCGGTGGCCCCCGTTTGGCAGTGGCTGCTTAAAGGCCAAATAATATGCTGTAGGTGCTTGGAAGTCAGAGGCTAAATGCCAGCTGAAGTGTGCCAGGCTGCAGGGTGGCGCTGATGGACTCACTCCTGGACTTTGTCCACCAGTATTTGACAGCTAAATCTACTGCAAGTCATTTTGTCTTGTGTGTCCAGATTAAAAATTAAAAATGGGATGATACAGCTAAAAAAAAAAAAAAAAGTACAGTTCAGAAGTTGGTTGGTGAGGATTAACATTTGTGAAAGAAGCTGTTTATGCTCATTCAACTGGATTTATTTGATCCAAAAATACAGTAAAATCAGTAATATTCTGAAATATTATTACTATTTAAAATAAATGTTTTCTAGTTTAATATATTTTAAGACGTAATTTATTCCTGTGATGCAAAGCTGAATTTTCAGCATCATTGTCTTCAGTGTTCTTCAGAAATCATTCTAATATGCTGATTTGCTGCTCAATACATATTTCTTGTTATTGTCAGTGTTGAAAACAGTTGCTTCTTAATATTTTTGTGGAAACCGTCATACATTTTTGTCGATGAATAGAAAGTTCAAAAGAACATCATTCATTTGGAAATAGAAATCTTTTGTAACATAAATGTTATATACTGTATAATATAAATATCTCTATTGCTCTAAAAAAGGCCTACATTTAGGCCTACTGGTTATATTACACATTTCTAACAAACTAATAAACTTATTGTGAGGCTTATTAGTCAGTCATACATAAATTAAGACTTCTGCACTTTATTATGATCTATTTGCATCTATTTTATTGTATTTTAATAATCATACTTTCAAAATGCATTTACTCAAAATCCTAAGAATCAGCATAAATCTGTTAATTGTGGAAAATTTATTCAATTAAAAAGTATGAACATGGTTAAAAAAATGTCTAGCTTGTGAAACAAGAAATATTTAGTGAGATTGAAACAAACTGCATTTATTCATAATATATAAACCTGGTTAATATTTATTTAAAATACATCTACTTATTAGTACTAATTACAGAAGCCTCACCTGTTTCAATTATGTATGACTGACAAATATGCATTGCATTAAGTGTATCTGTTTATTTTTAAAACTGTGCATTGAAAATAGATAATTTTATATGCAATTCAAAGACGTAAAACTTAGGCCTCTCTCTTTCTTTCTCTTCCTCTGTATATTTATTGATTTAACTGACCCCAGCTTTTGAATGCTTGCACCATTCCCAAAGCCCACATACCCTTTGGAAAAATACTTGAGATGCTGTTTTGTGCCATTTCATCTCTGTAATCTACTGTATTTCTGAGAGAAGCAGTTTATTCAAAAAGAAAAAATGTAGGGCAGGACTTGATTTTATCCGTCAGGAATTGAATGGATCGTGAGAAGTGGGTGTTATGTACTAGAAAGGAGGTTGGTGTTGAAGAGTTGCAGCACTTGAAAAGTAAGGGGGAAATTGCATTTTTGATAAAAGGTTATGAGGTTAGCACTTTTTTAAAAAGAAATAATAACGCAAACCGACCAATTGTGCCCAAATAACACCAAGAACAAGCTCAAGGATGATGGTGTTTGACTTCTAATTATATAAAACTTGAAGTGAGAGACAAAACACAACAACTTCCTTTAAGAGTTCACCCAAAAACTGAGAAATAGCTGGTATAAATGCATTGAGAATCTCAACTTCAGTGTGCACATTTAAACTAAATACAACTGATCAAACAGCAACAAAGCAGTGTTTCTCTAACGCTGTAAACCGAGCGAATGTTTCTCAGCTGAACGCGTGACATTGTGGGGAAGGGATGACTTCACTCCTGCGTGTGGAGATGCGGTTTTAATGGCCCAGGGCGGCGGGCGGCTCATGAGATCACTGGATCTCTCCAGGAGCTGTGAAGCCACATTACCAGCAGACTCCATTTGTCATAAAAATAAGCCGTTTCCTTTAGCAGTCATGTGTTTTCTCTGGCAGTGCCATTATGGCTTTGGCTGCCTGCCCAGCCTCATTTAAAGCTGCTTGTTGTGTCAGCCGTCCCTTCAGCGTTTGAACCGGGCCTCTGATGCCCGGCCGAGTGACACACGCAGCACTTTGAACCCTTAGAAGTACGTGTGTGTGTGTGCAGTACATTTATGAAGATGCACTGTATGGACTCCCCTTCTATATTTCACTTTTTCGCCCTATAGATTTATGCTTATATATCTGGCAGATGCTCCAAAGTTGACTTATGATGCTTTGAAACGATCATTTTTATCCCTACTTGAGTTCTCTGGGAATTTAACCAATGAAACCAATGCCTGAGCGACTGAGCTGCAGGAATGTTGTTAGAGGTTTCTTGATGTGTTTATATCATTCTTCAGGGGTTAAAAAAGTTTCAGATGTAACATTAAAGGCTTTAGATCACTGTATTAGATCTGCTAACAAAGCAAAAGCAAAGTCCTCCTGGGTTTCTTGAAGCACAGATGGTTTTCTAAGGAACTTAGGGGAATAGTTCATCCAAAAATGCAAATTGGCATTATTATTTTTTTTTTTTTACTCGTCCTCATGTTATTTCAAACCCATATGCTGTAATTTTCTTTCTTTAGAGCAACTTCAACTACAGTTCAAAAGTCTGGAGTCAGTAAGATGTAGATGTACAGTAAGTTTTGTTTTGTTGTTTGTTTGTTAAAAATTAATAGTTTTGATGTAAGGATGCATTAAATTCATCAAAACACATCATTGTGGGTTCCACAAAAATATTAAGCAGCCCAACTGTTTTCAACATTGATTAAAAATAAAAATACAAATAAATAAATAAAAATAAAAAAGTAAAGCTGGAGATTGAAATCATGGCTGCTGAAAATTCAGCATTGCATTTTAAAATACATTACAATAGAAAATAGTTATTTTAAATTGTAATAATATTGTACGATTGTGCTGTTTTTACTGCATTTTTGATCAAATAAATACAGGCTTGGTGAGCATAATAGACTTATTTTTAAAGCAAATAGAAAAATGACCAACCCCAAAATTTTGAACAGTTGTGTATTTTATTTTATTTTTTTATTTTTTATTTTTTTCCACAAAAAAAAAAAAAAAAAAGCATTGTATGGCTTCAGAGGCTTGTGATATAGTGCATAAGTCATAATTTGATAAAGAATTGGAATTATTTTATGGTGCACAAAGATTTTTCAATTTTCCCTTTTCACAGAACATCGCAGCATGCAGGTTTTGATGGTCATGAGAGTGAGTAAACAACGACAGAATGTCATTTTTGAGCAAACTGTCCCTTTAAAAGCTTGTCCTACAGCAACAGGTTATAAAAGCCTTTATTTGTAATAGTTTCAAATGTCTTCATGTTGGTTTGTATGTATTTAAAAATAGTACTGAGAAACACAAAACCCAGTCCAACACTACGCTTACTCCTGTTCTTATCTGTCTTCTCTAAGTCAAAACTCACCCTTGTCATAAAACATAATAGGAGACTGGCAAGAGAACCGTTTGGCTGATTTTATGTGAACGTTAATGATTTACATGCCATTACAAATAAAAAAACAATGCTTGCAGTGTCTACAGGAGCTGTCTGCATGTGATGTATTATGGAGTTTTAGCACATTCAGATCCTGTTGGACAGTCCTGGCGTGTCAGTCGGCTCGCTTGGGGAAACTTGGGACATCCTGATGTTTCTTTAGGCTTACATGAAACACTTTTCAAGCCATTTAAGTATTTTCAAATGACTTGCGCAGAAATGAAACACTTCTCCTTTAAATCCTTGAAGACATTGTGTCAGATTGATTTGAATATTCATCTGTCAGCTCATAGTCGTTGATCTCATTTGTCCTGCGTGACACGGGACATCTATGTTTTTCTATTACAGTGTTTCAGGCATAAGCGGTTTCCCGTCTCACCCACAGAAACTCATCATTAAACCATCATCTGCTTAAGAAAACATTTCATGTTAAGCGCTTCTTTCTTAGACTCAAATGAGGCCTAATCCTGGACTGTCAGGCCTTTTCATGGATATTCATTATTGAAAATGGATTTCAGTTAAAGACAATCACTGCTGGACAGCAATGACTTTCACAGTGTATTCTTTGTACTTTCACTTAACTTTGAATGTTTTTGTCAGGATTGTGAATTAAATTCAACAGGTGGAAATTATTTATCTTACACACTGAAAAAAGAAATTGCTAGTAAATTTTACAAATAATTGCAGTAAAACCCTGAAACTGACATTGAATTAAACATGACATTTTGAAGTATAAATATTGAAATAGTGTTATCTTGTAAAATGTACTCCAGTAACCTTTATTTGCAACTTTGAAAAAAAGGGGAAAAAAAAGTTTAATTTGTTTACATACCATAAATTCTATTTAAAATTTGCTTTGAAAATGTTTAATTCTCCCTTTTTCCTATCTATCTATCTATCTATCTATCTATCTATCTATCTATCTATCTATCTATCTATCTATCATCTATCTATCTATCCATCCATCCATCCATCCATCCATCCATCCATCCATCCATCCATCCATCCATCCATCCATCCATCCATCCATCCATCCATCCATCCATCCATCCATCCATCCATCCATCCATCCATCCATCCATCCATCCATCCATCCATCCATCCATCCATCCATCCATCCATCCATCCATCCATCCATCCATCCATCCATCCATCCATCCATCCATCCATCCATCCATCTATCTATCTATCTATCTATCTATCTATCATCTATCTATCTATCTATCTATCTATCTATCTATCTATCTATCTATCTATCTATCTATCTATCTGTATGTATATACTGTATGTGTATATATTTGCTATATTTATTCATTGCGAAACATACATCACTATTTCAACATGTTGATTTAATTTTTTAATCACTTTAGAATTAGAAAGCTAGAAAGTTATTTATATGTAAGGATACTCTTCATTATATATTTTTATTGTACTCTCGTTTTTCAGTTTCCCGCATGCTTGACTGACTCTACAGTATCTTAGACGTGTGATTCCTAATGAAATCATTCTGCTGAGGGTTTGCACGGTGACTTCACTGTAATGTCACTACATTACTCACTCACAGTCTGAACATCAGCAGGGATGTTCACCTCATTCAGATAAGATAAGAGCGCTGGGAACGCCACCCCATACCTCCCTGAAACACAGAGACACGGAAAAACTCCCTTATTTCTGCCTCAAGAAACTCATTAGCCTCTGTTTGCTTCTGAATATTTGTATTTTAGAGATAAAGTGTATGTACTTTGTGTGTGTGTGTGTGTGTGCATTTTTATAACCACTTGACTTGTCATTTATTCCTTTAATACTGATGTCTAGATGTCTAGCAGGCTCATGTAATGTTGATACGTGCCTAATAAGCATAATGCAATTTACTGACGTCAAATAAGATATCTGAAATCATTTTTTATTATTATTAATTTTAAGCTTGAATTTGTTCAGCTTATTAAATGCTTAAATTATTAATATATATATATATATATTTTTAAATTAATTTACTAGTCCTTCAATCATATTGTAAATGTCTATCCCTTTTACATTTATACAAAGTGAAGTCAAATTTAATATTAAGGGTTTGTTTTTTGTTTTTTAAATATTTTATGTAGTTTTATTTTTTAATAACTAAACCTGGCTCTCTTATTTTATTTTATTTTTTTATTTTTTGTTTTGTTTTGTTTTTTGTTTTTCAGTTTGAAGTTGTGGAACTAATAGTAATTGGCCAAAGTGGCACAATTGATCAACCATCAGTTTTTGTTTATTGTAATTTCTACTAGACAAGTTAAGCCATAAATCATTGTGCAAGTCATTGACCTGAAAAACATAATTTTCTTGAAGTAGTTTTTGCTTTCCAGTAAAAACACCTAAATAACCTTTAAACAAGTATGCAAATAAACGTTTATTTGAGAAGCAAAACCGCACAAAGTAATGTGATTTGTTTTAGAGAATACATCTAAAAGGTTCAAGTCTTAATTTTTTTCTCATGTCATTGGCAAATAGGTTTTTTTCTTGTTTGAGGCACAAATCTGGCCAATTTTAATAAGGTTTATGCTTAAAATAATGCTCAAAACATATGACATAAACATTACCTTCAAACAGTTATTCTAAATTGTAAAAATACCATTTTACTGTTTTTTTTTTTTTTTTTAAATCAAATCAATGCAGGCATGCTGAGCATATTCGACTTCTTTCAGTAACATAAAAAAATTATAATTATTTCAAGCTTTTGACTGCCAGTGTAGATTTATTCAATCATACTGACTAAGAAATTGATTTTTGCGTTGTGCAATGTAAATGCTACCATGTCAGACCACAAAATGAAATCCGTTACTGAACACTGAAGGGAAAGTCAACTCTTATTTACATTTTCCTTGGGAAGGAGCGGTTTGTGAGTCTGTTTGCGAGTCCAGAGGTGGGCCGCTGATCGTTATCGTGCACAAATGGCTCCATTTTCAAGCCATTCCCTCTTCCTTTCGACCTGGCTTTTTGTGCTTTTCCCCTTTAAATTGAATTTTAAACCCATTGGCTCTGATTCGATTTAGGACGCTAAGCGAGCTGTGGGCACTTCTTTTCTCCTCTGCCCATTCCGAGCACCTCCAGCTTAGCGTTTAATCTGTAATCAATTTGTTTGCAGTGTGTACAATGATGCATGTGCGTGCGTGTGTGAGTTTTACAGAAGTAATTATGCCACAGAGGTCGCCGAGCTCCAGATTAATGCACACCAGAATTAAACAAACTAGGCTCATGGGCCAATTATGTAGGCAGAGAAAACGCGAGGGGAGCCATAATTTCCATCTGACTCAACATCCACTCTGTCTTCCACCTCCTAGTTCTTATTTGTGTCAGATCTGAGCGTCTACCCCCTCACCCCACACACACCTTCATTTCTTTTATTTATTCTCTCTTTTTTCTTTTCTTTTCTTTTCTTTTCTTTTAGGGGGGCTGACTCCAATTGTACGCCCACACGTTCGTATCCCATGAATCCCCTCGGCGGTGCAGAGTGCCGCTGCATTAGTCACATTTGCACATGCTCACTAGGAGCCGTCTGTGCATTTGAAGAGTGAATGACTGCTGGCCGGCAATCTCTCCTCTCTTTTGTCCTCACAGCAGACAGACTGATTTACCCTATATTTTATATAGATCTATATTTATAATTTCTATACATAATTTCATATATCTATCGTATTATCCATCCATCCATCCATCCATAATTTCATCCATCTATCATTTTATCTATCCGTCTATCCAAATATCTATCTATCCATCCATCCATATATCTATCCATTCATTCATCCCTCCTACCATCCATCCACCTGTCCATCCATAATTTCATCCATCCATCATTTTATCCATCTGCCCATACATTCATCCCTCCCCCTATTCATCTATCTATCTATCCATCCACCCACCCACCCATCCATCCACAATTTCATCCATCTGTCATTTTATCCATTGTATCCATCCATTCATTCATCTATCTATCCACCCATCCATCCATCCATCCATCAGTCTGCCCATCCACCCCTCCACCCATCCACCCATTAGTCTGTCCATCTGTCCATCCTTCCATCCATCCATCCCTCCTCCCATCCATTCATCCATCCATCCATCTGTCTATCCACCCATCCATCCATTAGTCTGTCCATCCGTCCATCCATCCATCCATCCATCCATCCATCCATTATTCTGTCCATCCGTCTGTCCATCCATCCATCCATCCACCCACCCACCCATTAGTCTGTCCATCTGTCCATCCATCCCTCCTCCATCCATCCATCCATCCATCTGTCTATCCACCCATCCATCCATTAGTCTGTCCGTCCGTCCATCCATCCATCCATTAGTCTGTCCGTCCGTCCGTCCGTCCGTGCATTCATCCATCCATCCATCCATCCATCCATCCATTAGTCTGTCCGTCCGTCCATCCATCCATCCATTAGTCTGTCCGTCCGTCCGTCCGTCCGTCCGTGCATCCATCCATCCATCCATCCATCCATCCAGTACTGTGTGAGTTATTGCATGCACAGTGTGTTTTTGTGTGGTGCTAAAGAGGATGAAATAAAAACAAGACTATTTTCAGTTATGATATTGTGAGGAATCAAACTGAGAGAGATTAATGATGTTTCTCTGGCAAACAGCAGCTATAACACCAGTCAAGTACAAAGTGTTCATGATGTAGTGCTGAGGGAGAAACTGCAGCATGCAGAGAGACAGACAGGGACTTTCCCCTTACATCTGCTCCTCTACTCATGCCTCATCTCTCTCTCATCCCTCTGTTTTCACATGTTCTCAGTCCTTGTCATCCATAATTGGGGTCTAGATGTCCAAACTCCACTGTCTATGATTAACACTTGACTGTTTATTTATGCTATCCAGAGATATCTCTGTGTTGAGGGGTCCAAGAATCTGAGACACATTGAAAATCTGGCATTGATAACCTCATTTAAACCTGGTAGGATTTTCAGAATAGTCAGTTACACTCACATTTAAAATCTTGCACTATTTCTAGGTCACTAATCAAATTAACATACTGTCACTGATCATGTGAACTTCTTTGAACAGATGGCGAAGCACAGGATGCTCTTAAAAACATTCAGACATCATGCTGGAGAACATGATCATCAGGTTTCTGCATGTTGTACTTTTATTCAGCAAGGATACATTCAATTGAACAAAAGTGACAGTAAAGACGTTTATAATGTTACCAAAAATTTGTATTTCAATTAAATGCTGCTCTTTTGAACTTTCTATTCATCACATCATCCTGAAAAAATGTATATCTAATAAAAAAAAATTAAGCAACACAACTGTTTTCAACACTGATAATAAAAAAGAGATGTTTCCTGAGCAGCAAATCAGCATATTAAAATGATTTCTGAAGGATCACGTGACACTGAAGACTGGAGTAATGATACTGAAAATTCAGCTTTGCATCACATGAATAAATTGAATATATTATAATACAATCAGTTATTTTAAATTGTAATAATATTTCATAATATTACTGTATTTTTGAGCAAATATGTTCAGCCTTTGCAGTGAGAATAATAGACTAAATAAACTTTTGAACAGTATTATAAATGCATTAGAACTACATAACAGATATTTGAGTATATTCCAGATGACCTAATAACTGAAATTACACAAATTATCCTGTTTAAATGATTATAAACCCTTGGTTCTTAATGTCATGTGTGGTCTGAGGCATAAATTACTCTTTGTAGCCTTCTGTGACAGTTGTTTATGAGTCTCTGGTTTGTCCTGTGCAGTGAAGCTGCTCTGTTCCAGACAAAAATCCTCCAGGTCCAGTAAAGTCCAGCATACGCAACTATCATAAGAGGCTGCAACCAGTCATTTTTATGATCCTTTTTTTTTTCTTTTTTTTTCTTTAAATAATAAGCATCTTGCAGATTCTGTAAGGTTGTGTAAACTCATCTGCACATCTGTACTGCTCAAGTACTGCACATTTCAAGAGGGCAATCTTCGATGCCCTTTTAAAAAGCATTAAAGGCACAAATTCCATGTTTGATGTTGTGAGACCTGTGAGATATAAGAGATATGCTTGATAAAATCATATTTAATATAAAACCTGTATTAAACACATTCAATATTTGTATCTTTGCCTTAGACTTGTGATTTTGGCCTGACTGGCCAAACTATTTTGATGTTTAGTCACTAATTTTGTAACAGAGTTGCAATTGCAGAAAAATTATATATATATATATATATATATATATATATATATTGTTGCATGCATTATTTTTTTTAAATCACATTTATTATTTCAGTTTTAGTTATAAATGTATAACTTCATATAATTTCAGTTCAGTTAACAGTTATTTTATTTCAAGTAACACCCAAGTAAGTTTGTTAGTTAATAAAATTAGTTAATAACTCTGGACTCTGAATTTTTTTATTATTTTTAATTACATGAACTTTGTCTACAAAATTTTGATCTCTAGTTCACGTTTGTTGCTATAGATTTTCAAGCTGTTTACAGATATATCACATTTCTGTAACCTACCCTGACTTTTACAGTCAGTATTTCTAAAGGTATTTCTGTGTTTATAATTTTTTTTTTTTTTTCAGGCCTTTTACACCCTTTTCGAGGAAAGTGCCATAGAGCTTTATAATGATGATTTCTGTGCCAGTGTGAACTTTTATCTTTCCTCTTTCTGAGATTTTTCCATCATTTCCTTCCCTTTGCCAAAACAATTTCCATCTGGGCCGAGTCCCAGCAAGACTGCCGCTCAATTACCACACTCCAGTACACACAGAGAACTCAACATCTCCAGCCGAAAACACACCTGCACTCACGCAGAGAGAGAAAGAGAGAGAGACCTGTCTCGCTGATGGATCCGGCCCGTCCACCTACACAAACTCTCACAGGCAGCACTTGGTCAAATAGCACAAAGAGAGAGTGAGCGAATGAAAAACAGAGCGACAGAGGAAAAGATGCCGTATCCCCCTCCTGTCTGTGGATTTTTTTGGACCGAAGCGACTCCCCCACACCATCTTCCCCAGAGCTTATGAAAGACGAGGGATGTTTATGCGTCTGACAGCGCTCTCCTTTCTTTCAGCAGCCGTTCTTTGCTTTTAAAACCATTAACCCTGCCAGCTAATGTCATGATGGATTTCATAAGCGAACGCGCTCTTAGAGCTGCCAGGCCAGACGTCAGGCATCGGCTGACAAAAGCTCCTATAGCTCGAGAGAGAAAAAAAGCGTAGGAACATAAACACGATCCTTAAAAACAGCCCATAAAAATTCTTCGCTGTGGAAACATGGAAATAAGATGCTGCATTGTAGACATAAACATTTCTAGATGTTAATATAACCCTGAAGACATCCTAGCTTTCGCGATTTACACTCGATACTTCTCCTTTCAGAGTGTTATTGAACTTTGCTCCTCTCGGCTCTGGATTGTGTCTGTTTCAGACGTGTACGATGTGTCTTAAGTGGATATGGTTATGTAAAATAAAGATGCTATATCGGGATCCTGCGCCGGCCAGGCTGTGTGTGTAGACAGCTGGTGTGCTTGATCAAAGATGGGCACAGCGGCACCTGATGCCCGCTTCTGCCTGGCATAATGTGCCAAAACAGACAAATGCCCACCCTGTGGCCCAGAGGAAGTTAAAAGAGTAAGCTTTGCCTTTTTGTTATACTGAATTTTGCATTTTACTCTGCTCTCTTAAAAATAAAGGTTCTCCAGTGGAGATGTCAGTTTTAAAGGGATAGCTCGCCGAAAAATGTATTTTTTTTTTTAATGCCATTTTTACTCCCCTTCCAGGGGTCTATTTAATTTAATTCAATTTGATTTTATTTTATATACTATTTATTAATATTTTTATATATTTTTAAAAACATTCTAAATAGCTTTCATTTATTTTTATCACATTCCTGTTGTAGTAATTTTAGAATTTCAACTTAAACTTTTTCAGTTAGGCAACATTTCTATTTTATAAGTTTTTAATCTAATATTTATATTTAATTTGATTTCAGCTGTATTTCAATTAGCAAAGCTATTAACAATAACAGCATTTTTTTTACAAAAAATATTTGTTTATTTATTTAATTTATTTATGTTGATACAATGAAAAAAAAAAAAAAAAACTTCTATAGGTTTTTAAATTGCTGTTTTATTTTTAAACTTACTCATGGAAATAGCCAAGGAAGTTTTCATGATGTTAAAACATCAACTAACCGTACGATCCAGTGCTGTTTGGACAAAAATGTATTAATGTTTGATTTTATAGACATTTTAGCTACTTTTGTGCAATAAACAGTTTTGTGTTGGGTCGCCACTGTAAAATCTGGATCCTGAAGCAGAAAGACTGATTTAAGGTACCAGTTCATAGACGGTTTTCTAAAGAACTAGAGAAAAAAAGGCAACAATTTAGGTTTTCATGTGACATGAGGTTACAAAAGCTTTTTTGTGTCTACCTGGAAGTTTTATTTCCAAGAGTAAGCACTGGAAGTGTTAAGTGAGAGTGATAGGACACAATTCATCTCTCTATCCTCCATCTTTGTTCCTCTCTCTCTCTCTCTCGTCCCCGTCCTGGAGCCGATCATGCCTGTGAGCACTTCATTATGCTGTGAGGTGTTGTGTTGTTGTCTGCAGATATTGATCTGACTGTGACAGAGGGACTCTTTAAAGGGCCGCTTTGACTGCAAAGTCCGTGAGTGACAATTTCATTATGTGTTTTTGCCTTCGGCTTCGAATGCACCCATCTCTTACTTTTACAACTAGTACAGTAACCTCCAAAGTCTGGCGATCAGTGGGCGTGATGCAAATACAGACAGCCTCTCTATTGCCAAATGCATGTTTATGCCAGAATGTCAAACTTTTATATGCTTCTGTGCAAGTTACATTAATTGTCTTGTAATTAAATGCCAAATTGTGTATTTCAGCATTAACTTTTATTCACCCAACAGTTTTACATTTCTGAATGATTTTACCCTCCATGGTGTGAAAACAAAAAGAGCGAGTGCATTGTTAAGCACAGCTTGTCAATCCCAATTGTTCTTCTGTATACTGTTTTGGCACGTTTTTTTAAAGGCTTTACACAAACTCTCTCTGTTTTTGCATTTGTATTACATTGCTTCCTAAAAGTTTTCTTAGCCATTTTAGTATCTATGTGCAAACTTTAGACAGTAGTTACTTAAGTGTTACCATTACTTTGATGCATATAAATCATACTGCATGCTAGTGTACTGCATATTTGCACAGTAAAAATAGTATGTGCTGTATAACATTATGCAAGATTCAGCAATACTACATTGTTGTCACGGCATGACCTCAGTATATTGTATGTTTAATGCAGTAAGTTTTTACATTCATTTTTGGTAGTCTGATCAAATGTTAAAGGAATAGGCTCTGTGCACAAGCGTAGCGACGAACTTCCGCATTCCGAAGCTAGTTAGCGACATGTTCATTTTAGAAGCTTTTATTTCTCAATTTTAAACGCAGACTGTTCATTTTTATTTATTTTTTTATTTTTATTTTTTGGTGATAATTGTATTATCACTTGTATTAAACATCTCCCCCTCTCAGTTTCTAATAAAGATCAGGGCACAGGTGAAGCATTGTCTGGTCATTGTGCTACAGGTCCATTTAAGAACACTTTAGCATACTTTTTATGGTACTTATTAAGTAAGTACTTATTATGGAAATAATTTAAAATAATATACTTCACTGTAACAACATGTGATGCTTTTGGACACTTAACTGCACGTTAATTGCAATTAAATGAAAATGTGTACTTTTGTTGAACCACTTAATCTATCTTTATCTTTATATGTAATTTCACAATTATTCCAGAAACTTTAATTTGACATTATTATAAAGTGTACTTTTAAAAATCGCCCTTGTTTGTTAAGAAGCATAGTCATGAAATTGTGCTCCCTTTTAAGTACACTCAGGTGGCCTGTTATTAAAATTATTAATATTATCTGTAAGTGAATTTAACATCACAATATTATAATATACATTCAGAAATTTTCTAAAAAAAAAAAAAAAAGATTTAACTTGTTACTAAATTATTAGTGTTTTTGAAGACTATCTTGAGATGTGTTGAGATGAAGGCGAAGGTAATCTAAATGCAAAAATAAGGTAATGCACAATTAAATATTCAATATTCGATGTTATATACACAATAACAATGATAAATAAAATAAAACCTCTAGTATTGCCCACTTTTTTTGAAAAACATTTTGATATCCAACAATAAAAGCCATTCCAGCTAAAAACGCTTAATTTGCCACCACTTTCCTGCCTACTGTAAATGTTTTCATTAGATTTGAGTTGCATTAAACATGAATGACCTTGGCTGAATCTCTAGGAACATCAGGAACATGAACAAGAATGCATGCAGTAACCCGAATGGGGACCAGCAAGGTAAACTCACCTGCCAATTTTAGCCACTGTTTTCATTACATACTACTTTAAGAGTTATATTAAACATGAATTACCTTGGCAAAATCCCCGGGACATTAGAAATGCCAGGTTATTAAAGTAACGTTAACAAGCTTATAATTGTGGGTTTATCAATCCTAGCTTCACCATACACTCGAACTGTGAGTTTTCTCAGCATTCCTCATCATGGACCTGTAGCACAATGAACAGACATCACCTGTGCCCTGATCTTTATTAGAAACTGAGAGAGGGAGATGTTTAATACAATTGATAATACAATTATCACCAAAAAACAAAAACAAAACGAACAGTCTGCGTTTAAAATTGAGAAAGAAAATGAACATGTCGCTAGCTTAGCCGCTAGATGCCGAAATAACACATTAGATTAAACTATTTGTGCATATAACTTGATAGGCATATGCGTTTGAATCCCTTGTTTCGTTTGTGTATTGGAGCAGGGGACCAGGCATTAACGATGTGATGGACATCGCTGACTCTACTTGGCAGATCTCGGAGACATCTAGTAAATACTGACATTTTGGGCGACGCGAATGAAAACCGGAAACTGATATCCCAAGAGCCTATTCCTTTAACATTTGATCAGTCTACCAAAAATGAATGTAAAAACGTACTGCATTAAACATACAATATACTGAGGTCATGATGTGACAACAATGTAGTATTGCTGAATCTTGCATAATGTTATACAGCACATACACGGGCCAGATGTGGGCTGGATCTGGGCCAAAACTATGTTGCTGTCTGGGTATAGTTCACCCAAAAATAAAAATGTTCTGAAATGTACTCACCCTCATGCCATCTGATATGTAAATGAGTTTGTTTGATCATCAGAACAGATTTGGAGCATCACTTGCTCACCAATGGATCCTCTGCAGTGATTGGGTGCCGTTAGAATGAGAGTCCAAACAGCTGATGAAAACATCACAATAATCCACAAGTAATCCACACCAGTCCATCAGTTAACATGTGAAGTGAAAAGCTGCATGTTTGTGAGAAACAAATCCACCATTAAGGCGTTTTAACTTCAAACCATTGTTTCTGGCCAAAATATGAGTCCATAATCCTTAATAACGCTTCCTCCAGTGAAAAAATTCCATTTTCTGTTGTCCTCTCACATAAACATCCACTGACATATTTGTTAAGAACTGTCTTAGACTGATTTCACTTGTAAGCGGTGCTTGATCTGTGCCTATTTCTCTCCTGATTCAGACAAGATGAATTTTTCACTAGAGAAAGCAGTTTTATGGATAGACGACTCATATTTTAGCCAGAAGCAACTGTTTGAAGTTAAAATGTCTTAATGATGGATTTGTTTCTTACAAACGCACAGCTTTTCACTCCACAGGATGTTAATTGATGAACTGGATGAAATTCTAATTTATTGAGATGCACCTGTATGTGATGCAAATGTAATTTTTTTTTTTTTTCACATTAAAAAACAAACTCTATCTTTGATGACCTGAGAGTGAGTACATTTTCAGCATATTTTCATGTTTGGGTGAACTGTTCCTTTAAAATGTGTGATTGTTATCACTTTTGATTTATTTGTGAAAACGGATGGTTGGCTGCATTGCATTGTGGGATTGGGACAGGTAAAAAATAATTGCATTTGCAATACATAACTTTTTCTGTGGGCTAGTGTAAAAATATAGTATATAAAGAATATGAGATGAGATATGGTTTGTCCAGGTCAGCAGCTCTGTTTTGACCAAAATGTCAAATAGTACAACAACCGACAGTTTGCTATTACTTTGAATATCAGTCAATTTTACACAACCATTTAGCCAGTGAAGCGTTAACATGGCCTTCTCTAGCTATTACCTCCATGCTGCGTGTTTTTTCATTGCTAGGAACAGTAATGATGATACTTCATAATGGCAGAGGAGGTAAGCGCAGAATTGTGACCCTCAAACATTTGTTTCCTGTCTGATTCACAGCATCATTTGTTCCAATGCCTGATTCATCATGAGCACCACTTCAAAGTCTGGGCCTGGAAACTGGCATATTGATTTAAAAATGGCCACACACGCTGTATTACATGCGCTCCGGAGAGAATGTGCATGTTTCTCGTCAGTAGAACAACATGACGGCTTCTCTCTGGGATTATTTGAAGTCTAATTTTCACCATAAGGGAGACTAAGACCTGAAATGTCCTCTACACAAGTATATTATAAAAGGGCAAACTCTACTTGCAAAACCTCAATTTCATGCATTGATGCATTCTGAAATATGCCAATTCATAATAATTCTCAACATTGGTGCAATGCAGACATTAGTTAGTAAATTAGCATAAATATTTGTATTTTTTTAAAAGAAGTTAATGCTTTTATTTAACACGGATGCATTTAATTGATCAAAAGTGACAGTAAAGTCATTTAGAATGTTGCGATTTTAAATCAATTTCAAATAAATGCTGTTCTTTTGAGTTTTCTATTTATCAAAGAATCACAATTTCCACAAAAATATTAAGCGGCGCAAATGTTTTCAACATTCATAATAATAAGAAACGCTTCTTAAGCAGCAAATCAGCATATTAGAATCATTTATAGCTTTACCTTTCTCCAAACATTAATCTGTTGAGTAAGATTAAAAATGAGAGAAATGAACCTGACTGAACCTCTAAAGAGAAATACTTCACTCTGACCACCCACCCTCTTCCCGTGGAGTCATGGGTCATTCAGCCTGGCAAATGTACCATTTAGTTATTAGTCATTTGAAGAATTCAGCTGATATACTGTCAGGGTGGGCAGTATGAACAAAATGAGAGTAATTTTATACCTTTTTAATAGAAGTCATTTTATACCTTGATATCTGCATCTAACTCTGTATGGTATATTTTGCCAATAATTCAATAAAGCTATGGTTCATGTATTAAATTATCAATGCCTATCTCTGTATAATCTAATTAAATACACAAACATCCAAATGCAAATAATCATATGATCATTTTCGCTTTTTAATAAAAAAAAAACACCTTTCAATGCCATTCAAGTTGTTTTTGAAAGAAGTCTCTCCGAGGCTGCGTGTTTTTGATGAAAACATACAGTAAAAACAGTCAAATTGTGAACTATTATTACAAATTAAAATAAATGTTTTGTATTTAAAAATATTTTAAAATGTAAGTTATTCCTGTGATTCAAAGCTGAATTTTCAGTATCATTACTCCAGTCTTCAGTGTCCCATGATCCTTCAAAACTAAACTGCACAGGTCTGCAACATTCAAACACTTGAACATGAACCAAAAATTCACATTTAAATAGTTTGACTAAAAATAAAAGAATCTGGAATTTGTCTTGCATTGTCTTGTCTTCTCTAGCATTAATAGTGGCTTGGGTTCTGATCTTTTATTGTTGATTGATGTTTTGTATAAACACACACACACACACACACACACACACATACATACACATACATATTATGTTTTTTTGCCAAGTCTAAACCAAGTCTTATTGTTTTATGCAATTTCATTTATCTTGTTCTTAGGATGTTTAGATATTTTTGTAATGGAAGACATGACAAAAATACTGCTTTTTTTCAGTGTTGCTGTAGATCTGTAAATAAACTGTCTGTGACCCTTCAAATATGAGAAATCTCATAGTGATGAAAGGAATTGTTATGTAACCGTGGCGTTTTGTCCTCTGCTTTCCCATGATCAAAATGAGCGTGATGGGTGAGGTGTGGGACTGTGGATGTAGCGGCTCATCTGTGAGAAGTTTTTCCCGGTTCTTCAGCGATGCTGAACACAGTTTGGACTGATGGATGAGCGAGTCCACTCCACACAGCACTGCTGAACTGTGCACATGTCTTTGTTTGGCAGTCATGTCGAGTTCCCCCTTCTGGTGTCTGTGAGTACTGCGGCTTTCACATTCACTGCACATCAAACAGCACAAGCCGGCTAGGCAAACCTTCACAGGGCCTGTTAGCATGTCATTCCTGGAGCCTCTGGAATCCGTTTCGTTTTGTGTCAGCGAGATCGTGTTCAGATCAGAGGCAGGGATATATATGTGTATGCGTGTGGGGGTAACGAATTTTGTCGAACTGACATAACAAAAGATGTTTCTTCCACATCAGCCAGAGGTTTCTTTGGATTTGATTTGGGTTGTATGGGAGCCAGTTACTCTGTTTGTGATCAGATAGCAGAGCTCTGGAGGAATGACCCACAAGTTGAGAACAGGGCTTGCATTCAGAGAGAGCTCTTCCTCGATGCAGCGGCTCCTGCGCTGAGAAAGAGAAAGAGAGAGAGAGAGAGAGAGAGAGAGAGGGAGTCAGTCGTGCTTTACTGCTGTTGCTGCCGCTGCTTCAGGCCTGGCCGCCTTCCAAACAGCAATCAATGCAGCCTGGAGTCAATGGAACTTCAAATCTGATTCCTGTTCCTCTCTACCTCCGCAAGACTTAGAGACGGGAATCGAACAGAATTCTGATTCCAATTCTGACTCCTTAATGATTGCATTAAGGTGCATGATGGTGACTGATAAACAAAACAATACTGTTTTTGTTTTGCATATTTTAAAGTTTTTAGTTGTCTCATAAGCCTAGAATGCACTTCATTTTGAGTTGACATGACAAAAGTAAAGATTTGCAGTTTAAAGCTTAAAAATAAACTAAAACGGCTAAGAATCAAAATGTAATCTGACGTAATTTCTCTCATTTTAATTTGATTCCTTAACAACTGCTATTTTTATTAAGAAACCAGGATTTACACGGTCTTGGAAAACCTGAATATATGAGGGAATTTTAAAATTATGATTCTTGAACCGATAAAGTAATGGCATTTAATAAAAGCTTTAAAAGTAATCAAAATTTCTATAATAAATATAATTTTTAGTTATTAAAAATGCTATTTGTGTGTAAAACAAAGTAAATAAGAATAATAACAACAATAACAAAAATGATTTGTGACCTTATTTTGCTATTTGTAAGTAAAAAAAAAAGTTAAATAACTGAAAGAGAAAAATGTGATGTAATCACGGATATTTGAAAAGTCATGTAAATTCATTGGTCAAAATGCCTTTTTATTTTATTATATATATTTTTTAATTACTTTAACTTTGTCATTACAACAGAAGTATATATATATATATATATATATATATATATATATAAATAATAATCATGAAGAGCCTTTGAATATTGTTTTGGAAAATGGGGGTCCTTGGTTTTTACTGATTCATTAAAAAAAAAAAAGAACTGACTCATAAGAGTCATTTATTTGTGAATCGGACTACACTGCTTGTGCTCTATGTTTGTTACTGACATTTAAGGACCATTAATGGTACCACACTTTTAATCTTTTTTCCCATATTTTTTCCTTTTTTAGAAAGCATTTGATGGGCAGGATAAGTCAGTACAAGACAAGTCAGAATATTTCTTCCATTTCCCAAAAGAGAAACTGCATACATTAGGTGCTAAAACAAATGTCAACTTATAGGAGTACATCTGGCTACACTTCTTGCATTGTATGTTTCTTATCAATGTTTATGAACTATTGAAAGTGCCCAACTTTTAATCATATATATATATATATATATATGTTTTGTTTTTGTTTTTTTCTAGAAAGCATTCGGTGGACAAAAGTCTGTTTAGTCAGGATTTTTGGTTCATTTCAAAAGAAAAACTGCATGCACTATGTGCTAAAACAAATGTTAAATTTTAAGAGTACATTAGCATATAGAATTGGCCACAAAGCTAAAAATGATGTACCAAAAGACCAATTTTGTGGTCTTTAAAGGGTGTAACCTCAAATTTCAGTTTCCAGCTCTACTCAAGACACTCTCTTAAAACAGTTCTTCAAAAACAAAACTTCACATCTACCTTGTGTAAGCATAGTATTTCTTTTACTTCTCAACTGAATCCAGCTGCTGCTAAACTGCAATGCATCTGGACTGAGAAAGAGAGAGAGAAAGGAAACATGCAGAGACTGAGGAAAAACCGAAACTGCTTAATGTGTGCGGTTGACCCAATTCCATGCCGAATGAAAAGAAGACCATATACAACATGGTATTTATTTATGCACTTGCTTGATTAAGGGAAAAAACCTAGCTAATCAGCCTCCTCAACGAAAGGAAAACCCACTTCTAGTCTGTGGTTACAAATAAGTAGTCTTACTTTAAAAAGTGCTTTAGGAAAGCCTGCTGTTGAGATCCCACTTGACTTGTTTATTATGCTTTAAAGGAAGGTTGACGCTCCCAAACAAAGCTGGCAGGATGAGCCACGAACTTTGCCCTACTGACTCGCATTACCGTTTCCGATATGTGGCAGGATACCAGATTTTTAGTGCATCAGGAGTGAAAATGTATCAGGATGAGTTTATTGTGCAGTGCAAAGAAGGTGTGCATTGCTTTTTACCACATTTAGCAAGGTAAAAACACAACGTGTTAGCATGAAGACAAGTCTAGTGCTGTGTGTTTGTCTGTGAATGAGTCTCGTTTGTCTCCTGCAGCCTCACGGTGAGTGATGATGATTGTTGCATCCCTTCCTTCTTCCTGCTTCATTTAAAAGTGATCCCTCAGGGCTGTAGTAGCAGGTCTATTTCTTTGTTTCTGTGAGAGAGACCTGTCTGAAAGCCCTTGTTTCTTCTGTTGTTTAGGCTTGAGTGGATGCCTTTTGTCGCCGATCTCATCCTGGGCACTGGAAGTTGGCACGGTGAGCATCTTTACCCGCTGACCTCCCTGCAAAAGCAGCACAGCTTCCCTTTGCTCATTAGTAGCGCAATTAACCAGCATGCCGCTGGGCAGGGACGCCGGACCGGCCCATTCTTCATTTCCGTCTTCCAGGGCCGTAACCACCAATAATCAGACAGGGCCACATTGTGACACCGATATCTGATATTCTTTGATGCTGCTTTGTTTGTTGCTAGGATGAATAAAGTTTTTAAAAGTTGCATTTTTAGGTTTGTCTGCCTCAGCTGTCCATCAGCACTCATCAATGTCAAAATGATTGAGATGGCCAATCAAATTAAAGAAGGCGGGGCTTGCTGTTTTCAGAATCTGAGCACGAATTCCAGCCTGATGTTTCAGTTTTAACAGTGAAAGAGTGTAAGTTAAAATATATTTTGACAATTTCTAGAATAGAAATGTTAAATGGGTAGCAATAGAGCGCTGCATTGATGACATATGTGACCCTGGAGCACAAAGCCAATCTTAAGTCGCTTTGTAGCAATAGCCAAAAATACATTGTATGGCTCAAAATTATCGATTTTTCTTTCATGCCAAAACTCATTAGGATATTGAGTAAAGATCATGTTCCATGAAGATATTTTGTAAATTTCCGACTGTAAATATATCAAAAAATTTTTTGATTAGTAATATGCATTGCTTAGGACTTCATTTAGACAACTTTAAAGGCAACCTCAGATTCCAGATTTTCAAATAGTTGTATCTCGGCCAAATATTGTCCTATCCTAACAAACCATACATCAATGGAAAGCTTATTTACTTTTCGAAAAGTTTTGTGGACTGGGGTCACACATTTTTGTTGGCCAACCCAGAATTTACTATCACCCTGGTTCCCTCGACATAAACTCTCGAATTTTTCCACTGGCTTTTAGATTATTAAAGATTATTCAAGGTCTATGACCAACAAAAGTTTATGATTCTTACATGTTTTGTTCTTCAGTAACACAATTCAATCACAAATGAACACAACTTATGAATTTTCAAGCCTGAATGCAGTTGCCAGATGTGAAAAGATAAATTAACTACACTATAAAGCTTCTGGCAACTCTTTCAGCCTTTATTCATTTGCCCTGAAAGTTTGAGTTAGAAAAGTTGGCTGTAAAAGTGGACTATAGTGAGTAGATGAGTTTACCTGTTTGGCATGATTATGTTTAATATCCAACAACCTTTGTAGTGCCAATTTAGTCACTTGTTAGCAACTACCTTTTCAAGACAAGTAAAGGCTTTAGAGGGCATTACTGATGTATTTTATGCTGTATAATAAAACACGAACATGTCTTGAGCTTGTGTTCACCACAGACCTTATTTCAGGCGTTAAACCAAAAACCCATTCAAAAAACCCACGACGATGGAACTGGAAGTGCTAAAATGTAACTCGTTTCTGGGTTCGGGCCTACAAAAATACATCATCCCTTCAGCACTCTATAATATCCAGTGATGCAAACATCTCAACTTTTTGACACCGTTTTGAATTGAAAATGCAATTTTCTGTGATTCATGACATGTGATTCATGTAATTGAATGTGACAAGAGGAGAAACATAAATAGTTGTTTTCAGAATAGTAGGATGAATGTGTGCATCTTCTCAAATAAAAATACTATTTGCAAATACTAAATTCTTCTGCTTCTTTCTTCCCTTTAATTTCAATCCTTTAAACGTTCCAGACAACATAATGTGTTCGTTTTCAGAACGATGTCATTTTTTACATAAACTGTCATGCATCCAGACTGCTAAATATTGATGAGCTGGTGCTTTTCGCACTTAGCGTTTATTATTTAACGCGATAGGCGCGGGCTTCCCTGGTCCTGGCTGAGACGCAGAGGGCTGTACAGCATCCGAAGGGTTCTGCGGCGGCGCTGCAGGCGGGAGGGGCCGAGCGCAGAGGCAGAATGGATTAGGAGGGCCTGGGTGGGAGTGGTGCATTGTGGGGGAGCAGCCCAGCTGTCCTGCCGCTGCGCTCTGCTCTGCTGCATGCTTCTTCTCCAGGCGTCTGGCAGGCAGCCAATGGGAGGAGGCGAATCAGTGGCACTCGAGTTCAGTGTGTCAGTGCGGGTAGCAGTCTGCGAAGGGATGGGCCAGTGCAAACACACACACACACACACACACACACTGCACCACTGCAGCACTGGCCTACTTTACCTTTTCACCTACGTAACGCACCGCACCGGTGCGTATTTGAACGCATCTCTGTTTCGGAGTTGGAAACGAACTGGGCGGCTTGTGTTGAGAACGCAGCCGTAACAGAAGAAGCGGTTTTGCTGCAGTGATGCAGAGCTGCAAAAAGCACGTTCAATTACGCAACACTGCCATGCGTCTGTGTGCGGCGCAGAGAGAGAGAGAGAGAGAGAGAGAGAGAGAGAGAGGTGGGGTTTATTCAGTCGTTCGCTTAAAAACAAATGCATGCATGTGAATAAGTGAATGCATGTGCAATACATGCATCCAGAACTAACCAAACAAGATGATGTCAGAGTCTGTCTTCTGTGACCTCTCTTCTCTCGTTTCTGTCCATGCCTTCCCTCCCTCCCTGTCTTTGTTCCCTTTGTTATTTTTTTCCACCCAGACGGCAGGGACCGGTGGCTTATTAGCTAGCTCATGGCCACGCGCTGCACTCAGACAGGTCTGGGTCATGCCAAGCTAAGCCCCTCTTCCTCTCATTAAAGAGCAGCCGGGTAATCGCGGCTAAGCAGCTGGTTAACTCCTAATGCTAAACAGCAAATATTGCACGTGTTAAAGCGGCCTCTTCACGCTGCCAAAGGTGGACATGTGGAAAAACAAGCAGGGATGACCTACAGTTTGTCTATTCCAGGCTAGCTACGCTTATTCGCGCTGACCTGAGATTACCTAAGCACCTAAAATAGACTAAGACTGAGGCAAACTTATAGAAAAGCCTGATTCATCAAGGTGCTAGTCAAAAGGAAGTGGGTTATACTTTGACCGGCACGCTTGGGAAATCATATGTAAGGCATATTACGTGACACAGCCAGAGGGATGTTTTATTGCTCAGAGGCTGCTCTTTCATTGCTCAGGAGACTTAATGGAGAGCAATTTTCAACTTGTGTCAGATGTTTCTCTTAAAATTCCTTTGGAGGAACGTGCTACCGTGGAAAGTATAGATCAGATCATTTGGACTCGGAGGAACTTGATGAGTTTTGATTGCGGAATTGGCCAATCTGAGTGCACTTTGAGATATTGCTGAGGTTTCTTCGGAAAGTCTACAGGATAAAATATGAGATTACAGGGTTTTTTTTTTTTCTTCCAAGAGAAAGATCTGAGAGATAGAACGCCTCATTTTCTCTTCATTCATTGCATTTTAAGTGAAACAGCTTATGATTATTATATGATTATCTAATGATTTTATCCTTCTTGTATGTAGCACCTTCAAAAGCTTTTTAGCTTTTACAGGAATTTTAGCAGAATTTTTAAGTGTGATTTTCCGTTCACCTGTGTTATATTTTATATATATATATTGCCATAGTATATTTTAACAACAACAATAATAATAATTAAAAATATAATAATAATTATTATTTTCTAATAGTAATAAAAAAAAATATATAATTGTTTTTATAAAAATACATTACAAAATCAAATTTAAATGTAATAAATTATTATTTTAATATTTTATAATAGTATAAATAATAATAATTATCATAATTATACATTTAATAGTTATACAAAATAATTTTGTCCTTCAAACTGTATTCATAATAAAGCTTATTTAGTCTTGACAGACTTACAGTATTTCATATAGAGAGAGAGGAACCATCACATCTTTTTAAATGAGTTTTCTTATTTCTTGGGATGCAATAAAATGTGTGAGCTGTCATAAAACAAGTTTAACAGGAAAAAGATGTCCTCGTATAAGTTGTGTCATGACAATGATCTTCCGTCTGTCACTCCATCTGGGCAGCAGAAAGGACATCAATCATACCCACTTTTGAAACGGATCTGGAAAGACATGCGAAGTGGTGGTTTTTAAACAGACTCTGTGGCTGAGGCTTTCGACCGCTGGCTCTCTCTCTCTCTGTGTGTGTGTGTGAGGAGTAATGAAGCCAGCACGTACAGAGGCTGCTCCTCAGCCTTTGTTCTCCACAGTCTGTAAATGCGATTGATCAGCATTGGAAATGCAATAGGATATCTTTCAGAGTCGTCAACTTTATCCTATTGCGTGCAGTTCAGTGTTAATTACACATGAAACATGATAATACATGTGAATATTGAATAGTAGTCAACATGTAAATATATACACTTATATATTATAGTGCTTCTCCAGTGTTTGATTTCACAATACAGTACAGAATACGCTCTATAACTATGCAAATCACAAAACAAAGTGACTCACTCCGAGCTTCTGAAGCTAAAAAGCGTAGAAATAAGCCATACATGTGGCTTTAGCATAATTCCCACCTCCAGATGTTTCTCAATGCAGCTCTTAAGCTCAGATTGTGAGCTGGCTTGTGCTAAAACTAAAAAAGAAGGGGTGAAGAATAAAAAAGGGGTGAATATGAACAAAAAAAAAAAAAAAAGCCCCTGACTCACATTCTCAGGTTTGGGGGCAGTTAATATTAGCATACCTATTGTTCCTCAGGAGTGAGGTGACAAAGAAAGTGCTTCTCGTTTCAATGCCCCTGAATTGGTTTGAAATTTTCTTTGTGTAAAAAGAAGCAGATTTCCCTGCCCCCACCCCGTCTTCCCGCTCGGGCCACAAAAGGCGCATTTGCCTGTAGATGCTTTTTAGATCCATTGGGAGATCACCAATAAGCACTTCCATCATGCTCTTTAACATATACCGGCCAACAACAGAGTGCTTGAGAGTAATGTTAATAGCTAACCAACCATTAACTATGCCAATATTTGTGGATGGGATGAAATATTGATTAGTCATCTCCTCGCACTCACTCGTAAATAAATTGATATGGAATTTTGAGCATTGTTTGGGTATGATAACATGACAATAACCTATGATTTTGAAGCTTGTTTTGCACTGATAATCAGGATGCCTCAAAAAATGAGATGAAAATATTGAAATCAGTTTCACAAATTCACAACTCAGTGGCTTTATTAAATGTTCTATTTTTGTGCATTTCCAGCCAAATGTTACTGACCGAAGTGTAAACATGAGGACATCTCAAGGAAATGAAATGATTTAACACAATCACTTAAAGTTGCTTGTGAGAGGAGAGGGGAGGAGAGGCTGGTGTCATTTGGACAGGGACTTTGCATGTTTTGAATAAATGCATAAAATTATACAAATGTGGTGGTTCACTTTATAAGCAGGCTGTAACCAAAATGTGAATGAATGCTAAACGTATTTCAGAGAGAGAGAGAGAGAGAGAGAGAGAGAGAGAGAGAGAGAGAGAGTGAGAGAGAGTGAGAGAGAGGGTGTGCGGCAGACAAAGAGAGTGCATGTCTTGGCACGTTGTCCTTCATTGAGGCTTTTGAACAGCACATGTAAAGGTCACTTAGAGGAAACCGAAAATAATTATAAATTGTTTCGCAGAACCTAAATTAGATGCAAACTTAAGCAGCTAATATACTCTAAATGCAAATTATTATCAGGGGCTTGACTAATATTGAAGGTGCACAAAGAAGGTTTTGTTTACATTTAGCCGGCTCCCAATAATCGTCCCAATAATTGCAGTGGACTTGGTTTTATTTGCACCTATCAGCCCGGATAGGTGCTTTGCACACATTGTGACAATGGATAATTACTCTGTTTGTTTGATTTATGCTTTGTTTGTTTGATTTATGCTTTGGTCATGTGATGCCAACACTATGGCAATCAAACCATGTAGAAAGATCTTTGTATATGATATTACTCAAAAATGCTGTTCATTTATTAATGCCTAAAAAAAAAAAAAAAAAAATGTTAACAATTCCTGAGTGAAGCCACCTTGGGGTTAGTAATAACAAAAGGCCAAAAAATGATGCAGGTTTACTGTAACACTGACCGAATCTGCACATTTTCAGCGTTATCACCTTAAAATGTAGTTATTTAATTTATTTTGCCAGTTTTTAACAAGTAAAGCAAATCCATACCCACAAAGACATGATGCTAAACACTGCACCTCAGAACAGACACAGTTATGTAAACCTCTTCCTGTATTATTTCTGCATTCATAAATGTCATCCAATGCTTTATTTAATTGTTGAAGTTTATTCTTGTTTATACTTGCAATAAAAAAATTGTTGGTTCATACTTGCAATAAAAAAAAAATAAAAAAATATATATATACATATATATATATGTAAACCAATAGCTCTTTATTAATGCACGTCTTCACACTTGTTGGGTGAAGAATCGTGAAAACGAGAAAGTTAAACAGTAACTGTAATGCACATAAAATGTGTTATGTTGCTTTTTAATAAGACCACAAAAGAAAAGGGCGGGGCGCGCCGAGCTGTGGCTGAGCTCGGTCTCGGTCCGGGATCCGTCCAATCAGCGCGGCGCATGCAAATCGCAACCGAGCTCCGCACCGTCCCTGCCCAGTCAGACCGGGGGTGACGTCATGCGCACATATTCTCCGGTAGTGCCGCGTCTGGCTGCAGCGAGTCAGACAGCGAACAGAAACGAGCTGCAAGGGAGGGGTGCGCACTCTAAAGGGGAATATCGCCACCACCGGCTTTCCAGTCTCCGGGAATAACGCGTATTCCACGCTTCGGGATTGCACTGATTTTTTTTTTTAATTTTTATTATCATTGTTGTTTGGACACAAGGAGCAAGGACGCGCATTGAATTCGCACCAGTGGAGCTTTTTTAAATCCTGCCGTTCCCAGCTCAATCCCACCCTCCTCCTGTAAGTTTTCCCTCTTTGTTTCCAGACCCATCCAAGATGCCTAGTTCGCTGTTCGCCGACATGGAGCGGAGCGGCAGCGGCGGACAGGGGGACGCCCTGGATGACCAAAGAGCCCTGCAGATCGCCCTGGACCAGCTCTCGCTGCTCGGTCTGGATAACGATGAAAATTCGCTGTATGACAACGAGCCCAGGAAAAAGAGCGTGAACATGACCGAATGCGTTCCCGTTCCCAGCTCCGAACACGTTGCTGAAATCGTTGGCAGACAAGGTAATCATCATCATTATCCTCTTCAAAGACATGCGTGCATGCTGTTATTGTAGCATGTGTAGTCATTTGCATGGGGAATGTAGGTTATAGCCTATTTTCAACTGCACTGCCCTCCTTATGTCCGACCAAACAAAAGCAAGCAAGGGAGCGCTGACACAACCCATGCATATCTACCTTTAATGTGTCATCACGTTAAATACACAACATTCCTGTGCATATCTAGAGCGAAGTGCCATTTTCTTCAGACAGCGGCTCTTTCTTTCTTTCTTTGTCTCAATGGACTTTGTTTACACTCCCTATGTAGCCTATTGGGAATAGACTTCCTTAACCAGGAAACACCATTATATAGCCTGGATCCAGGCGACAACACGTTCTGTAGGTTATCTACAGAAAGCAAGTTGTTGACAGTATGATTAGAGTGTCGGACTCTCTGGAAAATCCTGAATTCAGCATGCATTTTTTTTCTCTGCCTGTGCTATTTTTGACCCTGTATGTCAAGTAGCCGAGCATGTGGTTTGAATTTATGCCGCACCAAAAAAAAAAAAACAAAAGAGAGAGAGAAGCGAAATTTGCTGTCCCCTGAAGACTGTGCGCTTGCACCCATCCTGCATCTTTTTGATTTGTGCCTGATTGTGTTTGCTTTGTCTCATTTGTGCTTTTTTTGTTTTTTCTCGCAATTGTAGGTTGCAAGATTAAAGCCCTGCGAGCAAAGACCAATACGTATATCAAAACTCCAGTGCGGGGAGAGGAGCCGGTCTTTGTTGTGACAGGCAGGCGAGAGGATGTAGCCATGGCTCGGAGGGAAATCATCTCAGCAGCCGAGCACTTCTCCATGATCCGAGCCTCACGGAACAAAAACAGCAGCCTAAACGGGAACGCCACAGCGCCCGGCCCGCCCAACCTGCCCGGACAGACCACCATTCAGGTGCGGGTGCCCTATCGGGTGGTGGGACTAGTGGTTGGCCCCAAGGGGGCCACCATCAAGCGCATCCAGCAGCAGACGCACACCTACATCGTCACGCCCAGCCGCGACAAAGAGCCCGTTTTTGAAGTGACCGGCATGCCAGAGAACGTAGACCGGGCCAGGGAGGAGATCGAAGCACACATCGCCATGCGCACCGGTGGCCTGATCGAGTTCACCGACGAGAACGACTTCCACGCCAACGGCACCGACGTGGGTTTCGATTTGCATGGGAACGCCAGTTTGTGGAGCAAGCCCAGCTCCAGCGTCACTCCCACTTCGGGTCGCAAGCCGTTCTCCAATTACCGCAACGACAGCTCCAGCTCCTTAGGGAGCGCCTCTACCGATTCGTATTTTGGCGGCAACAATAGCAACTCAAGGCTGGCCGATTATAGCCCGCCAAGCCCCGCCCTCAGTTACACTGCCTCCAGCAACGGCAACAACAACAACAACAACAACGCCAATGGATTTGTCTACGGTGGTGAGGTGATCTCGCCCGATTGCACTGACTTGGCTTTCGATCCGTCGCCAGGGTTCGACCCTACTCCGGCACCGCCGGGCCTGATGTGGTCACAGTATGAGCGCGCCGCCAACAGCACCTCGGCCTCATCGCCCGTTTTCCCCGCCAATGCTTCCACGAATGCCAACGGCCTGCAGCGCCGAGCCAACCAGCCCAGGCTGTCCCCGCCTTTGCACCAGGCCAATGGTGCGGCCGAGCATCCGTTGGCGCGCCGGGTGCGCAGCGATCCGGGCGGAGGCACACTCAGCTTCCCCGGTTACTCGATGGGATCCCATCACCCTGGCGTTCCCTCCGACTCATCCATCTCTTCGTCCTCCTCGTCCTCCTCTTCATCCTCATCTGGGACGAGCCGCAAGGGAAGTCGGGACTGCTCGGTGTGCTTCGAGAGCGAGGTGATCGCGGCTCTGGTGCCCTGCGGCCACAACCTGTTCTGCATGGAGTGTGCCAACCGCATCTGCGAGAGGAACGAGCCCAAATGCCCCGTCTGCCATGCTGCAGTTACTCAGGCTATACGTATATTTTCCTAAAGGGTGTCCATGCGCCCTCGGTGACTTCGCGAGAGCCTAATAACGTGTGTTATTGTACGTGTATATACATATGTATGTAGAGCTGCAGTATCCAAAAAGGGACGGCCATTGTTCATACTGTACTGTAGCTCGGGACAAATATTTTCAACATCTAATGCATGTTTTAAATATTCAAGCCTAGTAATCAATAGTTTTAGTCAACTGTACACAAGCAAGCGTTAATGAAGTAAGGACGGCCGACGGTCTCACCCGAGGTACCTTAGACTGTTAGCATAAACGAGCCTTTCGATTCCGCTGATCGAATGTACTGGTAGCAGACCTGGAGTTCGGGGGAATCTGGACGGCTTCCTGTCTGACACACACACACAAACACACGCGCACACACACACACACACACACACACAGAGAGAGAGACTCACAACGGTGTGGAGATACTGCAGCTTACGCGATGGAACTCGTTTGAGGGAGAACAGCAACATATCCTACATATATATAAATATATATGTATAGATAAAGCAGAAATTCCACAAGTTTTAAATATTCATGATGACATTAATACAGATTGAAGTATTTTATTCTTTTTTGACTTGAAAGATTATATTTCGTATTGCAAAGATGTTTACAGATATTTTAATTTAAGTTCAGTGAACTTTTTTGTAGCTGGGTTCAAATATCTTTTTATTTTTTAGTATGGCCTCGTGGCAACGAACACTGTATTATTTTAATATCACTCGAAAAGCGGATGGCGATTCAGACCACGAAATGTGCATTTGCATCGGACAGTATTCTGTTGGGTTGGAGGGTTTCTAGGTTCAGCAAAAAAAAAAAAATGTCTTTTGAATCCGTTTCACCCAGCATATTTTCTATTCAGTAATATAAAGCATATTTTATTCTATATTATTACAGAATATGTCGAAATGTATAAAACTTAGTACGTTCAGACAAAAAGGAACCGTTTAAGCTTTCTAAAAATTTGTATGAATTAGATTCCAGTGGGTATCACAGAGTTCTGTTCTGTTGCACCACTATAGGTTTAGGATTTCTATTTTAATACATTTGTTTACCACTTGTTTATGTATATGTAGGTGAAGTTACTTGAGCGTCTATGTACTTTATTGAGCAAAGTTTAAAAACAAAGTATATTTTATTTTATGATAAAAGGCCTTTAACCTCATGGTCAAATACTAATATTATATTTGCTGAAACAAGATTTGAAAATGTATCAAGAGTTTTATTTTTCTGACATTTAAAGTTCTACATGATAAAGTAAAACTTAAGTAATGGTGCTACTTCATGTTTTTTTAAGTATTTCTATATAAGTCCAATAAAATGGTACATGAACGAGAAGTGTTGCTTCGCTTATTGTGAAAACATCTGTACTGTGTTTTTATGCTTGCTTGCAGCTTCAAATTCCTTTTGCTGGAAAGTTTCTTAGGAGGCCTTTGAGGAAAAAAACACTGCTTGCTTTCGTAATACAGCATCATATGTTGCATTGAGATCATATTTGGTCCTTAAAACCACTGCAGTGATGAAAAAATGTACGATTGGCTTTTACTCGTCTAGTGACTTCTGACAGGTTAAAATATACTTATTATGGTTTTCAAAGTGTGCGAGACAGGTCAGGGGTTAAGTTGATGTCAACTGTTTACAGTCATTGAGTAGTGTGCATCTTTATGTTTTCCAATGCTGTTTTTTTTAACGTTCATTCCTCCCAGAAGCATTTGCAGTGTCATGTGGTTTTTTTGTGGAAAGACTGACTGAGAATATTCCCTGGTTGTAGATAATAAATGCACGGCAAACAGGCTTTAATGACTGGTTTAAAATGGAAACATCCAAATGCTGGCTTCACAAACCGGCCCTCATAAACCGTACTATTAGGAAACAATCCCAGTGCTCGCAGAAAAGAGCTGACAAGTGTTAGACCTAAATTCAGAACACATGCCCTTTGTTGGGTTCACAGCTTGACTTCTTAACAAGACGCGAATAAATACAGGAAGCAAATGTTTAGTCGGGCTGGTCCCAGGGTGGGTATAATTTCTATTATGTGTAAGGGAGAATGAAGCTGGTTGGCACAGGGTTGCACTTTAGGGTCAGAAGTGGGTGCCGATGCAATAAACTGTACGTTTTCCCTCATAGTGATGGGTTGGTTGGCACATGGAATATTGAATTAAGGTTAATTAATTATTCATAGCTGATGAGCCTCCCTGCTGTTTATTTAAATGAAAGATGGAGCTAAAACCATCATTTAAGACTGTACAAAATGGGTTAGAATTAATCATATAAATCATTTATCATATGATTCTGATTAATTATGTATACTATTAATATATATTATTATCACAGGTGTGAGTTTATTTTAAAAGGGTTTTTCATTTTTATTATTTATTTTATTATCATCATAGGTGTTAGTTTGTTTTAAAAGGGTTATTTACTGATTGATTTTAAACTTGCAACCAACATGCATTTGTTTTGTTTTTAAGTTAATCATTAAGTTGGTCATATCATAAATAGGCCTACATCATAAATGACATAATCAATGTATTATATTATTATGATTCATTATGTATTATTAATTTAGATATTTTATGATAGGTTTTAGTACACTGGCAATCAACCAATCTAAAGAAGGTTAGAATTAATTATATCATATAAATGTATCATATATTAATATATATATATATATATATATATATATATATATATATATATATATATATATATATATTGTTATGATTGGTGTAACATTTTCTTTAGCTTTATAACACTGCTAGCCAACCTAAAAAATAAGGGGTTAAAATGAATAATGATAAAGTTATCATTTAATTATGTATATTATTAATATATATTAAGATAGGAGTCAGTTTGGTTTAAAATAGTTTTCTAAAAAAAAAAAAGTGTTTAAAAAAGTTATATATTATTTATTATATGTCATTATATATTATTTTAATAGGTGTTAGTTTGGTTTAAAATGTTTCCTTTTTAACACTTTGTTTTTAACAAAAAAGGGTTAGAATTAATCCCATGATAAAATAGGTGATTATTAAAATAGGTGTTTATTTAAAATAATATTTTTTAATATACTGCCAACCAACCTAAAAACAGGTTTGTTTTTTTAACCTGCGAACCACAGCTGGGTCAGGTTACCCTATAGTATATATTTTTATTTTTTTATTTTTATCAAGCTGCAGCATTGGCTATATATTCAATTCTGAAAGTATTAATATCCTGGAAACATCCAGAATACCAATAAAATATCTCTGTCCTCTCCAAGTACATCATATTCCCAGCCCTTTGCTCCCCTAGCTAATCAAACCACTGGATCTAAGTAGGAAACTGAGATTGGGAGCAAATGTCTGGGGTGTCTGTCTCCCAGCAGCCTTAGCTGGATGTGACAGTGACGATTTGTAGGAAGGAGGTCATTATCTATTTTTAAATCGCCAACTTAAGCCATTAGATTTAGCAGCGTGTCTGTGTGCTCCAGACTGCCGTTTGGCGCGTCGCATCTGGCCAAAAAAACCCACTTGTGTTTATTATTCAAGCTTGTGGCCCACAAAGAAGTATGAGAGGAAGGGATTGATCCGTCTTTGTCTCCGCCGGTGCTTCTCACTCTGTGTCTCCTCCCTCTCGTCATACAGTCATCTTTAATTCATGAGACACAGTGGTTGTCATTGTGTGCTGGAGTGGCTTGGCTCTCATTTGATTTGACTCCCGCCACCTGACAGTGCACTGCTGCTTGCTAACTAGCATCTAGGATTTCTGTCAGCGTGCACCATCTCACGTCCCCCATGAGAACACCAGACAGCTATTCCTGTTAACAGCCCTCCATCATCAACATACCGTGCTGATGAGCCTATACATCCACCGACTGTCAACTATAACAACTTAATTGTCCCGAAATTACCCCTTAAAGTCCCGCAAAGCCTACGGAATCAAAAGAGCAATTGGTTACTACTATGAAAGTGATTAGCTGATGGGGAAAGTATTCAAATGGCTGCAAGAAGCCTCTGGGGATCATACAACATTACCCGCAAAATGAAACTTCTGTGTTAACTGCCCAATGAAAACAATGAACAAACTTCTGAATGAGGAAACCGTGCACGTAATGCACTGCGTCATGCTTGTATGGAAGCTTGTTTTCACCACGGGATAAAAATAAAGATAATCATGAATTTGTATCTAGCAATTCAGACTTTTTATCTCAGAATTGCAAGGAAATGTTTGAATGAGAACTCACAGTTGTGAGAAAAGAGTCTATGAAAAGAAAGTAATAATTATGAGATGTGAACTTGGAATGGCGAGAAAAAAAGTCAAAACTCTGAGTTTGTACCTCACACGTACACTTTTTTTCACAATTCAGCACTTATATCTCACAATTCTGAGTTTATTAAGATATAAATTGAATTGCAAAAACAACAGCAAAACATCAGAATTGTGAGATATAAATTCACATATGAGAATTTGGATAAAAAAGTATGAATTGCGAGATGCAAACGCGCAAACTGTGAGATGTAAACAGAATTGCGAGAAAAATGTCTGAATTGTGAGAACTAGGCTATATTTTTGAATGTTCTGAATATTGCAATTGACTTTTTTCTGCAATTCTGCACTTATATCTCACAATTCTGAGCTTTGCAATTACGAGGTTTTTTTTTCAGAATTGCAAGATATAAATGCAGAATTGCAAAAAAAATAAAAATAAAAATAAATCAGAATACCAAGGGAAAAAGAATGGTGGAATTAAACTTGAAAAAAAAAAAAATAATAATAATAATTCTGAGTATATACAGTATATCAGATAAGTCAGAACTGTGAGATATAAATTCGCAACTGCAAGAAAAAATAGAAAAGAATTGCGAGATGCAAACTCAGAAATGTAAGATGTAAACTTTGATTTACAAGAAAAAAGTCAGAATTCTGAGTTTATAAATTACAAATTTGACCTTTTCCCTACAAATTTTGCATTATATCTCACAATTCTGAGTTTATATCTTGCAATTAATTTTTTTTTTTTTTTTTCAGAATTTGGCCTGTTGCCATTCACAGACAATAATATATGTAATTATTTGATATATACTGTGTATACATGGATAAACATATATGAGAGCTATTTATTGGCAGGATGTGTTCTCTGAGCTCTGCTTTTCTTGCCTTTCAGCTGTTAATGCTAGACAGTGTTCAGTTAGGCATACATAAATGTTAGTGTGATTCATATGATTCTTAGTATGAGATGTGCAACATGCATTTTGGTCGTAGAAGGAGCACAGAACATCACCGCTTGCCAATTGATGGTTTTCTCTGGAAACAGTACTAGAAATACAGGCTTTTTGGAGTGTCTTAATTATGCTGGCTTGACAAAGCTAACATACTGTTATAGTACAAACTTAGGTTAGATTTTTTTTTTCTTTCAAAATCCCCAACCAGAGACCAAAACGTCTAAATGCAACTCATCCCAGAACTGCCAAAGTATACTGCATGAGGCCTACAAAACCTTCAGACATCAAACTAACCTTCAACTGTTCAGACATTCAGAGTTAGTCTTGACTAACTTGTGTTTTTAATTCCTCAATTCTGGCCCTATACCAGTGTTTTCAAACATAGTCAAAACTTCACCATTGTAACAGTAAATGTCTAGCTTTAGTGGTGTGTATCATGGTACAGCGATGGAATCAGGTACAAATACTATGGTATTTAAATAGTTCTCCAGTGCTCTTAATATAATACCATGGTATGATCACAGTGCATCTTCCAAACACCATGATTAAAATTAACTTTTTTTTAAAGAAATGCATACTTTTATTTAGCAAAGACCCATTAAATTGATCAAACGTGACAGTAAAGACATTTATAATATTACAAAAGATTTCTATTTGATATAAATTCTGTTCTTTCAGACTTTCTATTCCTCAAAAAAATCTTGCATGATTTCCACAAAAAATAGTTAGCAGCACAACTGCTTATAACATTGATTATAATAATAAGAAATGTTCCTGAGCAGCAAATCAGCATATTAGAATGATTTCTGAAGGATCATGTGACACTGAAGACTGGAGTAATGATGCTGAAAATTCAGCTTTGCATCAGAGGAATAAATTACATTTTAAAATATATTCAAATAGAAAACAGTTCGGTAACACTTTAGAATAGGGAACACTTATTCACTATTAACTACGACTTTTCCCTCAATAAATTCCTAATTTGCTGCTTATTAAAAGTTAGTAAGGTAGTTGTTAAGTTTAGGCATTGGGTAGGATTAGGGATGTAGAATAAGGTCATGTAGAATAAGGCATTAACATGTGCTTAATTAGTACTAATAAATGGCTAATATTCTTGTAATATGCATGCTAATAAGCCACTAGTTAAGAGACCCTAAAATAAAGTGTTACCAACAGTTCTTCTAAATTGTAATACTATTTCAGAATGTTACTATTTTTACAATATTTTTGATCAAATAAATACAGCCTTGGTGAGCATAAGAGACTTTCAAAAACAATTCAAATATAAAAAAAAAATAAAAAAAAAAATAAAAAAAGTATAATAAGTATAAAAAGGCAAATAAATAAATAAATTCATTTATGGTATTTAATTGCTCTTTTTATTCTTATAATCTCAAATTTACCATTCTTAAGTATAATTCTTGAAAAAGTTGTGGCTTCACAATTAAGATCTTACATAAATGCTAATGGCCTTTTTGAACCTTTTCAGTCAGGATTTCGCTCATTACGTAGCACTGAAACTGCACTTTAATTTTCTCTAACACTAGCTGATGCTGAAATCTTAATTCATGCATTAATCACATCACGTCTGGATTATTGCAATGCTCTATTTCTTGGTCTGTCTAAAAAACTTATTGCAAGGTTACAGTATGTACAAAACTCAGCAGCAAGAGTTCTCACCTCCATCAGGCATTCTGCTCACATTACTCCTCTACTGCATGATCTTCACTGGCTACCTGTGGTATCACGTATACATTTTAAGATATTACTTCTAACATTTAAGGCATTAAATGGTCTTGCACCTCCATATCTGTCTGACCTACTGTACTCCTACTCTCCTCCCCAGTCCCTCAGACCATCTGATCTTGGTCATCAGTAGGTCCATTCCTCGTTATCGGCTGTCCACTGTAGGTGGTAGGCCATTTAGTGTTAATGCTCCTAAACTATGGAATTCACTACCCCTTACACTTTGTAATTTATCTTCTTTGTCTACCTTCAAGACTAAAAACTAAAAAAACTAAAAACTTATCTCTTTAATTTGCATTTTGGAAAATGTGGCCTTATGTGTTTGTATTGTCTATTTGGGTGTGCAAATGTTTTGTATAGCGCTATGTAAAGTGACCTTGAGCAATGGAAAGGCGCTATATAAATAAAACTTCTTCTTCTTCTTCTTCTTGATACTCTGAATAGAATGCCATGATAGATGTCGTAAAATAATAAAATAAAAAAATAAATAAAAAGGTTACAATGTTGCCAAAACAGTATTTCCTCTGCTAAAGGCTTAAATGTACATGTAAAATACCATATTACTTCTTTAAAATGTGAAATTGTAAAACATTTCTCAATGTGGTTTAATAGAAAACAAACAGCTGTGCACAGCTGGCTCTTGTGTTTATTGTTTATTGCAGGGACGGGGCGAGTGATTATGCTTTTATAATTGATTTATCTTTAAGTGCACTGCTCAAGTGTATAATGGTGGTGTAGCATGACTGCATGTGACCTTACTAACACTGCAGACATTGCTCACTCACGTCCCTGAGCAGCAGCCATGATGCACTTACCATTGATTCCCCTCACAGGCAAATACATACATCTGTCTATTGCTATACATGTACAAAAAGAAGCACTTTTCTGCTTTAAATCATCAGTCATTGAAGAAGAAGCCTTGTGTGAATTTCTAAATGATGAAAAGTATAACGTAGATAGAGTACAGCAGTTATTGAGCAACTTTATATCTGATCTAACCTTACTCCATGCCTTAAAAAAGCATTTAAAAAGCTTAATTTTGGTTATTTTGACTTATGAAGCAGAAATTATGAAATAATGAATCAAATACAGCAACCGGTCTCAGGCTTTTTCAATTCATATTTTATAAGTGATTGAATTAGACCTCGAGTGGCTCAGTTCTTTGATGCTTTCCTCTCATTTGTTCGTTATCAATTATCTCTTTTTCAGTCATGCAGAAAGGCCTCTCAGACTCTCTTCCATTTATGCTCTTCATTTCTAGTTGCGTGCTTGCTGGTGAGGCATTGCGTGCCCTTTTCCTGGCCTGGACTTTTACAATCGAATGTATGTTTAGGCTTGTTCCATGGCAAAAGTCATTTCTGATTCATATGCTTCAGACATGAAAAGCGGTGGTTGGCTGCACAGCTTGAATCCTGTAATTTGATGTCTGAGACGTGTCTTTAGGGACGCCAAGGTGTGCTGCACAACTCAGAGAAAGAAATGGCGTGTTTCTCATTGTTTTACGACAGGGGATTTTCAAGTTTGATTAGAATGTAAAAATTCTCTAAACGTTTGTACGTGTGAAGCTTGTAGATTCAGCTTGTTGCACCAACTTGCATTTCATCTTGGATTTATTGTAGTCGTTTTGATAGCTTCAAGTGGTCATGCAAAATGTTGGTGTATAGGGAAATTTACAGTAATGCAAACATGCCTACTTAAAGCATACTCTTAAAACAAATATGTTCCTTTTTGGTAACTATGGTGCCATGAAGAATCTTTAACATCCATGGAACCTTCTCTTTGCAGACGAGATTCTTCATAATGAAAAGAAGTTATTTTAAGGACTGTTCACTGAAAGGTTGAAAATGGTTCTTCTATGGCATACAATTTCCAAAAGGGGATTTTTGCAGTGATTGAAAATTTTGGGTTCCCCAACTCTTTATTGAAACCTTTATAAAAGAACCACTTTTTTTTCTTAGTGTAAAGAGCATTTGCTATTATAGATGACCTTTTGTGTAATGAAAATAAAGATTCCAAAAGGGGGTTCTCACAGCAATGTCATAGAAGAACAATGTTGGGTTCCCCAAAGAAACTTTCAGTGAAAAGCTCTTAAAAGAACTGCTCTTAAATGTGAAGAACATTTAAAAAATCTAAAGAACCATTTTGCACTATAAAGAACCTTTTGTGCAATGGAAAGTTTCTACACTCTTAAAAAATAAAGGTGCTTAAAAGTTTCTTCACAGCGATGCCGTAGACGAACCATTTTTGGTTCCACAAAGAACCATTCAGTCAAAAGTTCTTCAAAGAACCAACTCTTTCTCACCTTTTTATAATATGAAGAATCTTCTTTCACCACAAAGAACCTTTTGTGAAAGAGAAAGGTTCTTCAGATGTTAAAGGTTCTTTATGGAACCATTTAGACAAAAAGGTTCTATGGAATCGTGAAGCACCTTTATTTTTGTGTAAGGATGTTAGGTTCTTCAAAGAACCAAAGATGCCAATAAAGAACCTTTATTTTTGAAAAGTGCATCATGCTTAGCATTGAGCTGTATTTTAATAGTTCATTAGGGCTGTTAAATGTTTCTTAACGTGTGTTTAGAGCAAAATAAGTAAATAGAGACATATGTGTTGATGTGTTATTTTCTTCTAGGTGGGTTCTGGAAAGGTTTTATTTGATTTTTTTTATATATACACTTTGGAGGTTACCATGATGGCAAATGATGAGGATTTTTGCTTAATACGGGAATGTCTAGGTAGTTCTAGTGCATCTTTTGTTTAGTCTCCTCTTTGTTCAGTGTTGAAGAAAAAATACAAAAGTAGTTTAATCTAATGAATGAACAGTTTTACCCATTATTGTTGAGTAAAACCATTTTTGGAAGCCAAAACCTGGAAATGAGTTTGCATTTAGTGCTTTTGGTTCTATTGTTCTGCAGTCAATGGGTTTTTTAAATAGATTTTGGTTTAATGCCTGAAATATAAGGTTAACACAAGCTCAACATATTTTAACTTGTTTTACCACATAAAATGCATCAGTAAAATCCCCTTGTCATTTTTTTACATGCTTTAAAAAAAATGGTTACTAAGTGGCTAAATGGGACTGCAGAGTTTGTCATCTTGCCAAACTCATCTACTCACTAGTCGCTTTTACAGCCTCATTGTGTTTATAATCATGCTCTTGCAAACTTTAAGGGAAAATGTCTTTTAAATAAAGACTTTAAGAGTTGTTGGAAGCTTCATGGTGGTGACACTGAAATCAAGCTACCAGTTTGTTTATAGCCTACATTTAGCTTTTTACCACTGGTGAGTTCATTTGTGAAGAGTATCTTAATGTGTGAAAGTTATACACTTTTGTTGCTCATAGCGCTCATCTTCTGCAATAATGCAAAAGTCAATGGAAAAATCCTACTGGATTTTTTGTCAACCAAGGTGATGCGAACTTACAAAAATACAAAATCACTGCAGCACTTTTTTGTCAACAAAAATGACTTGGTTCTGTGCATCAGTTGTTGATTGGATTTTGAGCTGTGGATGTTGCACTCAAAATTGGAGACACAAAATTATTGGAGAAGTCAGTCGCTTTCACCAGATCTAGTTATGACACTTTAAAAAAGAAATTTAAAAATTAAACTGAATTGAAAATGAATTGTTCACAGTAAGATCTCTAACATATATTTAGATTTAGTGAATTTTAATTTTGTGCCGACTTTAAAGAAGTCTTATTACTGCAGTGCTGTTGAAACTGTCTGACTGCATGCTTAATACACCCTGATATTAAAATGTAGAATAGACATCCTAGCCCACTGCAGAGAGTTCGATTGCCCTAAATCTAGAGGAAAATTTGTGCTATTTTGCTCATTTCTTTGTCAGCGTGGTCCGTTGCTCTCCAAATGAATTGTGTTTGGTCTGTGAAGACCCATTCTGGAGGAGATATGGCTGTTCATGCGGGTTTCCTCCTGATCAGGCGCTAGAAGACAACAGCGTTTGCACCACGCAGAGGCTGGAAGTCTGTTTTTGGTTGCCAAGAGTAAGTAATTGTTCACAAGATGAATCCGGCCATTGACAAATTCCCTCCTGAGAGCTTTACAGAAATGTTGTATCGCACAAAAACATTTATATGCATAATATGCGTCGGCTCCCATAAAAAAACGCAAAGAGCATTTTCCTGCAATATAGGAAGTGCCAGGACCCATTTGGAAACAGATGAACCCTCCATTAGGTCATATGAAACCCTTCCATTTCCTTGAATTAGTGTGATGCAATTGCATGACAGAGGGCATTGTGGGTCAATAAAAGAAGACGACTTGCACTCATCCTATAATCAGCACAAGCCATCTCTGGACAGATAAGCCCATGCACTCCGCAGCAAAGTGCTTCCCAGGAAATATGATTAGATACAAGCCAGTGTCGCTCGCAGCGTAGAGGTTGCTTTATTTGAGGTCTTATGTAATGCTGTACGCTCGTCAGCAGTGGAGAAGAGGGGCGTTAATAACCGGGAATGAGATGCAGGAACAAGACAAAAGAAGCTAATGAAATATAAGACTAGCTGCTGGGTGCATTTTTCATGGGCGAACCCCTTTGTTTCTCTTGCTGAGGGATTTTTATGTAAAAAGTGCAATTAGGTAGGCGTCATAACTCTCTAGATTAGTAATTACTGCCTCATTTCTCCAGAGGACTTGGAAATTAGGGGGGGTGGTGGTCTTTTGTTTTGCTACATTTTGCCTAAAGCTACTGAAACTCTTTCTAAGCTTTTCATCTGAGCCAATGACAAAATACAGTATGCTATTTTAAGTCTCATACGCTACTTTTGCAGGACACGTGTGGTTTTCAGGTGCTGACAGTATGTTCTGACTGTTTTGGGTTGCTTGGTTAAATAAAGGTTTATCTGTGCGCAGAGACTTCAGGCTGTAATACAAATGCATATGAGTATTCTGGAGCATTTATGATACCCAAATGGCGAGATTTCGTTATACAGAGTGGAATTTAAAACATCGGCACAAAAACAGTAGTAATTGCAGAGATGTTTCACAAGTCTTATCAGACTCTCCTCTGTATCAAACTCTGCTCCATGTGCTACCAGTTTAATAGGTATGACCGATGCACCATCAGTATGTTATGTTTCTTACATTGCTTCTTGTTTAGCTTAATCCAAAACTATTTACAACTGAGATTAATGCAAGCAGATTATTTATACAGACTTATATTGCAGTTCAGAAAGTTTTGGAACATTAATTAGCACATAAATATTTTCAATCCTTTTCTCTGTCATACCAAAAGCCAGCTATTGAAGGATTGCATATTATGCATAAATTTAACTAATTAAATAATGACCATTACTTTTTTTTGCTTGTAGTTGTATTGTGTCATATGGATAATTGTTTATAGAGTAATATTTTACTTTCATGTTGCACTTTTGTGTTTTCGGAGCTTGACATACATTGATCACAATCCACTATCAGTGTATGAAAAAGAGCAGCTTTTGTGTGTGGAAGAAAAACATGTTTGGATCGACATAGGGGTGAGTACATTTTTATTTTAGTCATTTTACTTTTTTATTAATGAACACTGCTTTGGAAAGATACACTAAAAGCATTATTTGTGAAATATTATTACAAATTTCAAATAATTGTTTTTATTTAAAATGTAATTTATTCCTGTGATGCAAAGCTGAATTTTCAGCATCATTACTCCAGTCTTCAGTGTCACATGATCCTTCAGAAATCATTCTAATTTGCTCATTTGCTGCTCAAGAAATATTTATGATTATCATCAATGTTGAAAACAGTTGTGCTGCTTCATATTTTTTGGAAACCATGATGCATTTTTCCAGACTTCAGATTTATGAACAGTAGTGTGTTGTGAAAAATGCAAAAACAAATAATTGCCATTTTTTCCCCATCCACTGATTCATATTCTAATCATCACCTTAATATTTTTTTTTTGATAAATTAGCTTGATGTATCATAAAAATACCCTGTAACTTTCTAAACTCAATGTAAAAAAACAAACAAAAAAAACACCATTAATTCAAACTAAACTACAAAAACAATTCTGAATTTTTACAACATTATGTCAGACAGAATACATCTGATCACACAAGAATAAAATGCATGAGGCGTCCATCACTCTTTACATCAAATAACAAGATGAAACAGCATATGCTTTGACCCTTTATTTACCTGACCATAATTGAACACGGTACATGTAAATCCTGTGCTAATGCTGAGCTGGGACACAATCCCCTGCTCAAACTCATGACAGAAGTCAGTGTGTTTGATATCTCATCCTAAACGTTCATATTAATCTCCTTCACAATGACATGATGCTGATTAGCAGTCAGATAAAAGCCTGAGCTCCAGTAATGACTTTCATCCCAACACACAGAGATTACATTAACTCATTGTTACAGGATAATGTGGAGATTACGGAGTTACTATAAAGTCAACTGTGCTTAGTTTTGTTTTCGCAATATGAGCATTATACTAGAAAGGCGCCCAGATCAGTGCAGATCATTTCTTGGTTCATCATTGGCCTCTCAGATGTGCTATAATGTGCTGGCTTTTTACCTCTTTAATTTATTGTGGTAATTAGTGCTGTTTGCTAAAGCATCACTGTTATTATTGCTCATTATTATTGTTAGTAATCTGAACAAACCACTCACCCTAAATATAATCATTTCAGGGCGTGACTTACCAAACACTTTATACTGAATTACATTTATATGGTACAAGAAATACATATATATAATGGCTTCACATATTTTATTTATTTATTTATTTTTTCAGAAAATGTGAAAATGGCTTGATTATTTGCAAATGTAAATGAGCTGTGATGAATGCTGGGACAGTACATTGCTGAGCAGTAATGGACAGCTGATAATCTAACACAACACAGACAGAGAAACAGAGATAAAGCAAATATCTGCTGATATGAGACAGGCAAGCTGTGGAAGTGTCAGTAGAGTAGGTTTGTTGGTGTGTGTGTGTGTGTGTGTGTGTCCCGTTCACACTTCCAGCTGTCTGCACATCAAACGCAGGCCTGTGTGTGTCTGCGCGTCCTGTCGCCTGCTTCCTCTCACTGCTGTCTGTGGCTCTCATCACAGCAGTACCACCACGCATCCATTAACCCATGCAAATTAGAGCTATACCTGACAGACTCACTTGTGTGGAAGCTTAATATAAACTCAAAATTATAAATAAATAAATAAAAATCCAAATTGTGAGATAAAAAGCACAGAAGATAATTAGGGCAAAAATAAAAAAATAAAACCATTTTGAGATTAAAGTCATTATAATCTGAGATTAAACTTGCATTATGAAATAAAATTTCGATAATATAGTCGTTGTGTTTCGAGAAAAGAAAAAATTTCAAGAAAAAAAGTCGACATAAAATGTTGAGAATAAACTCATTAAATTACGAGAAAAAGGTCATTGTGTTCCGAGAAAAACTGGCTATTACTTTAGGAACGTTGATGGCTGTATACGCCTCCATCCATACAATGAACGACTGTAGCCCCCTGTACAGCCATTAATCATTAATGGCAATGCCGTATGGTTTCAGTTTAGGACAGTGGCTATTTGTGAAAATAGCAATAGATGCTGTTTACACTATAAGTGCAAATAGCCATATATGCTACAACCCGAATTCCCGGGAATGCTGGGACATTTTTTTTTTTTTTAAAAGACTTTAAAATCACATGAGCCAATATTTTATTCACAATAGAACATAGATAACATGACAAATATTTAAACTGAGAAATTTTACAATTTTGTGCTCAAAATGAGCTTATTTCAAATTTGAAGCCTGCTACAGGTCTCAAAATAGTTGGGACAGTTCATGTTTCCCATGGTGTAGCATCTCCTCTTCTTTTTAAAACAGTTTGAAGACGTCTGGGCATCGAGGTTATGAGTTTCTGGAGTTTTGGTGTTGGAATTTGGTCCCATTCTTGCCTGATATAGATTTCCAGCTGCTGAAGAGTTTGTGGTCGTCTTTGACGTATTTTTCGTTTAATGATGTGCCAAATGTTCTCTATAGGTGAAAGATCTGGACTGCAGGCAGACCAATTCAGCACCTGGACTCTTCTACTACGAAGCCATGCTGTTGTAATAGCTGCAGTATATGGATTTGCATTGTCCTGCTGAAATACACGTCATCTGGAGGGGAGCATATGTTGCTCTAAAACCTTTATATACCTTGCAGCATTCATAGTGCCTTCCAAAACATGCAAGCTGCCCATACCGTATGCACTTATCCACCCCCATATTATCAGAGATGCTGGCTTTTGAACTGAACGGTGACGACAAGCTGGAAGGTCACACTCCTCTTTAGCCCGGAGGACATAACGTCCATGATTTCTAACAAGAATGTCAAATTTGGACTCGTCTGACCACACTTTTCCACTTTGAAACAGTCCATATTAAATGAGCCTTGGCACACAGGACACGACGGCGCTTCTGGACCATGTTCACATATGGCTTCCTTTTTGCATGATAGAGCTTTAGTTGGCATCTGCAGATGGCACGGCGGATTGTGATTACCAGCAGTGGTTTCTGGAAGTATTCCTGGGCCCATTTAGTAATGTCAATGACAGAATCATGTCAATGAGTGATGCAGTGTCGTCTGAGGGCTCGAAGACCACAGGCATCTAACAAAGGTCTTCGGCCTTGTCCCTTACGCACAGAGAGTTCTCCAGTTTCTCTGAATCTTTTGATGATGTTATGCATGTTGATGATGAGATTTGCAAAGCCTTTGCAATTTGACGTTAAGGAACGTTGTTTTTAAAGTATTCCACAATCATTTTATGCACTCTTTCACAGATTGGAGAGCCTCTGCCCATCTTTACTTCTGAGAGACTCTGCCTCTCTAAGACATCCCTTTTATAGCTAGACCTGATGTAAATTAACTTAATTAGTTGCTAGATGTTCTCCCAGCTGAATCTTTTCAAAATGTCTTGCTTTTTCAGCCCTTTGTTGCCCCCGTGCTAACTTTTTTGAGACCTGTAGCAGGTATAAAATTTATGAGTTCATTTAGTTCAGAAAAGTGTAAAATTTCTCAGTTTAAACATTTGTTATGTTCTCTGTGTTCTATAATATATAAGATATTCTATAAAATATTGGCTCATGCGATTTGAAAGTCAGAAAGAACGATTTTAGTTTTCATTTCATTCAAATTTAAAAAATGTCCCAACATTTCCGGAATTCGGGTTGTATTTACACTAAGTGAAAATAGTGATGTATTCTATTTACACTAAGTGACAATGGATCATTTACATATACAAATAAACAGTTAATACATTTTTTTTAGCAATATGCTATTTACACTAAGTGAAAATAGCTATTCTTTTTACATTATGTAAAAGCAGATCTTTGAAATAAGTGTAAACAGTAATCAGATGCTATTTATTCTTATAAATAGTGACAGATGCTATTTGCACCTCAGTATTGTTGTACATTAACCTCTCCCCTCTGTGGGACGCCTATAAGTTTACTTCAATATTTTACAATTAAATCCTAATCTATTCATGACAAACTATATATAATTGGAAAGGTCTAAGACTCCTAAATAGATATTTTACCACTTTTTTAAAAATAGATTAATTTATGACAAGAGTGCACCTGAACAATCTACATCATAACAGGAGTTCTGACCTTTGTCACAGAAAGTCTTCTTAGTTGCCCTTTTCTCTATCACGCTTTAGAAATCATAAGAAATTATATATCAGTTGAAAACTTAAAATCTCAAAATTCATCCTTTGAAACCAATTTTAAAATCAGACATTGCATTACCATGGAAATGGTACATCAAAATCATATTACAGTGCACTTTAATGTCTATGTTCAAAACTGTGAGTGACAGTTAAGGGGTTAACAGGATGCAATAATATACAGTGTAAATTATTTCATTTATTTATTTATTACTGATTTTAATTATTAAATAGATGCTGCCTTATTGGCACAACAAAGCCCTCCCTATAGCCTACCTACACCTAAACCTACCCAATTAAACCATCATTAAACACTCGTTAGGCAATTGATTTCCACTTTCTGATGTGATATGCGATGAGAAAAGGAAGTAGAGTGAGTTCAGCAAAAGGAGGATTCGAACTCGGGTCGATCGCATCATATGCTACATCCACGAGCATTACTCATTATGACCTACACTACCGCAGATGCAGTTTAATACTTAATTTTATTTTGATTTTTCTTCTTGAAACACAAGTTTATTCTCAAAGTACGATTTTATTTTTAACATTTTATTTCAACTTTTTTACTCAAAATGTAACAATATTTTTTCTCAAATCACAATTACTTTATTCTCAATTTAAAAAAAAATAATAATAATTTGGTCCTTATATCTTTCATATTTTTTTAATCTCACAAATCTGAGTTTGTGTCTCACAATTCAGAAAGAAAAAAAAAAGAAAAAATTCAGAAAAAAGTCAGAATTGTGAGATATAAACTCAGTTGGAAGAAAAGAGTCAAAACTTTGCAATAAAAAGTTTTAAAAATATGCATTTAAGTTTTATTTATATTTATTTATTTATTTTATTTTATCTCACAATTCTTTTTATTTATTTTATTTATTTTTTTATTGAAATTACAAGTTTATATCTCTTAATTCTTTCTTTCCTTCTCAGAAATACTAACTTTGAATGAAAAGATTAAAATGCTGGTACAAAATTTAATGTCTTATTGTAAGCTTAAATTGTGATGGTTCCTAAGAAAAAGGTGCAGAGTAACTGGACCATTTTGCCTGAACACTGTTCTGTTGATGTACACATTTGATATTTAAATGGTTAACATTTTAAATCCTATATAGAGACCTGATTTTACACGAAAACAGCACTTAGGGAAATTGAGCATTATGTGCAGAGACACTTTAATGCTGCTCTTGATTTGTGAAAAGCTGCTCAATATACCTGATTTCACCCCATTACTGAGCTGAAAATGAGTTTATGAATAAAAGGACACTATTGGTTCTGTGAATGCAAATAAATCTGTTTGGTTAATAAAGTAACATTTAATGGACTGAAATCCATCATAGCAGCTGTTTTTATTCAAACCATTAACCCTTTGTGTCCTCGTCTGCCTGCTACATCATTGCCTAATGACACAGAAGAGGGAAAAGCTTCATTAATCACGTGAATCACGTGAAGAACGCTGCCTCACTTTTGTAGAGGCCCAGGGAAGGTGAGCACATTAATGGATATTAAAAATGGTACACAACTAAAACTAAATTGTGGGCTAATTTAAAAAAAAAAAAAAAAAAGAAGGGCCTCAATTAGTTAAATTAATAACTTAATAAATGTATGGACATTTGTGACCCTGGACCATAACATAAGTCATAAGGGTCAAGTTTTGAATAAATAAGTTTTCCATTGATGCATGGATTGTTAGGATAGGACAATATTTGGCTGAGATCCAACTATTTGAAAATCTGGAATCAAAATATTGAGAAAATCGCCTTTAAAGTTGTCCAAATGAGGTCCTTAACAATGCATATTACTAATCAAAAATTAAGTTTTGATATATTTACGGTAGAAAATTTACAAAATATCTTCATGGAGCATGATCTTTACTTAATATCCTAATGATTTTTGGTATAGAAGAAAAATCGATATAAACTAAATATTTTTGACCCAAAAATTGAATGGGTCTCTTGAATAAACGCATTCTTATCAAATCAGAAAAAGTCACAAGCTAGTGAACAACAACAACAACAACAACAATCTATATAATCATCTTCATTGTTTTGGCTGAAAATACATTACATTTATATTTTTATTATAGAATTTTGTTTTACTTGCAAGATATAATTTAAAAAGGAATATGTTTTGAAGTGTATTTTAAAAAAACTGACAGTTTAAAGTTTAAGTTTAAACTATTTTTCTGTCTTTGTACTGTGGCTCATTATATTGTTTGTCAGTACAGGCACATAAAATAATAACACAAGTAAATATAATGATTAAGTTAAAATTAACACATGAATTGATATGAGAGCTGACAGCTGGTACATATTTACTGATAACACATCTTCATGTCATCTTCAGTAACTGGAGCATAAAAATCTCTGCTCTGCCTCACTAATTAAAGGACACAAACTTAGAGTGTTAATAAGCGTTTGTTAGTATGTAAGGAAGAGAAAGCACAAATGCCATCTGATCATCCCGCTCTCAGCTCCTGACCTTCACGTCACTAGAACTCTTGAAGGAAGATGAATAATTCAGCTCTGATAATTAGTTTACTCAAATGACTTTTCCTGCTCCCATTTGAGGCTCCTGCTTTTCATTTACCTGTGAATTAGCCCCAAAAACCAAAGGTCACCTAATGGAAGTATTTACTCCAAATACTTTATCTCAGCGTCTCTTGTGAAACTTACAAAAGGTTTTGCTATTTACATCTCCTAAAAATAAAGGTTTCAAAAGAACCATTTTGGGCTCCTTAAAATTTTCAGTGAATAGTTCTTAAAAGAACCTGGGGCCTCATTTTTAAAGCGTGTGAACACTCAGATTTGATCTTAGGGTATGAGTACACTTAAATCGCTTAAATATTTGTAAAAACTGCCTTTGACGTGGAAAAGTGCTTAGCGTCACGTCAGGGTCTGAGCAGACGTACACACTTTTTCTTGTCGGAGTACTGCAGGTTTTTGGAAACGTAAGCTGTTCTTGCAGCTCGCTGTGCTAAATTAAAGGATTTGGACGATGACTGGTGATCTTTTATATGTTAATGACATTAATTAGGAGTCATTTACAAGGCAGAGAGCTGAAACCACTCAGCTGAGCACAAGTTCAAGATCATTTGCGATTCATAGATTTCACATCTCAAAGAGAGGCGTACGTGTGTTTTCTGTGCATATGTTCATTTTATGAATCACAATTATGCATACTTGAGAGATGATCGTAAGATCAAATTTAGGATGGTTTATGTGCAACATTTTATAAACAAGGCCCCATTCTTTTTTTTTTTTTTTTTTTTTTGTGAGTTTATATCTGACAATTCTGAGAAAAAAATTTGGAGAAAACTGCAAAGAGATTATGAATTATGAGAGATACACTCAATTGCGTGAAAAAGTGAAATAATTGTGAAATAAGGTCAGTTACCTTATTTATTTATTCAGATAAGGCAGAAAAAGGTTTCAGTATATCATTTTGGTTATTCAAGATTCATATATTTGTATATTATATATTCAAATATATTTGTATTTTTGCCACTTTTATTCAATATTTTGCCTTCATTTCAATAATGCTGTTTTGATTTTTTTGAGATGGATTTAATGCTTGTGCTGAAAATCTTTCTCCTAATTTGGTGTTCCCAGTCCAAAAATGGCTGACCTTTTAAAGTAGCATGTAAATCACCAAAACTTAGATTCAATGTTTCTGTTACCTTGTTTTATTTAGATAGCACAGGTTTTGTGTTTTGTGTGAAATGACTGGTTATAGGTCTTATTTCTAATTCAGTAACTTTAAAGAACCTTTTGTGCAATGGAAAGGTTCCATAGAGGTTAACAGTTCTTCATAGAACCAAAGATTCCAAAAAAAGAACCTTTATTTTTGAGTGTACATAATGCTTGTGTAGTATGATGTAATTATTTGGTTCCATTTCAATTATGCTGCCTTAGAACGAAGGGACACCATATGAACCATTTTTGGTTCCCCAAAGAACCTTTCGGTGAACAATGCTTTTAAAAGAACCATATTTTCTAAGTATGAAGAACATTTTAATAATCTAAAGAACCTTTTGTGGGATGGAAAGGTTCCATAGATGGAACCATCAATGCAAAAGAACCTTTATTTTTGAACTCTGAGAAGATCCACGTTAATAGTCTCATCAGCTGTGGCAAATGCTTCTCAATCTCAACACCTTCAAGTAGTCAGCTGTCTCAGATATCCTCTCCATCACCCCCGTTTTCTCCTCCGACTCTGATCCCACCTTCCCCCTTTCCTCTCTGCATTAAAACACACCAGTGGTTTCTCCTTTGATGTGCTGGTGCTATTTGCTTGACAATAGCCGCTCATCCTGAGCCATCTCTTGTGTTTATGGCTCTTTGTGTGAAATCCAGCAAACTCCTACAGATCAGCCCCCCCACTCGAGTCTTCATTCACAAGCTCTCAGAATCACCGTTTGTACGTTCATGACCCGAGAAGTGTGAGGTATGAACTGATCTCTCTGTGCGTCGTTTCTGAAACTGTAATAAAACCTCTGTAAACATAGACTTACAAATAAAAATGCTCATGCCTTAAGGCCTATAAATGCTGTAAGGTGTATGCAATGGTTAGTGTGTAGCAATTATAATTGCATTTCTCACTGGTGTTGCCATGTGGTTGCTAAGCTGTTATGAGTGGTTTGTGCTTTCTGGTGATTACTTGAACCAATAAGCGCCCAAAACATCAAACTCCCACATTCTTAAAAATGAAGTTTTTTTTGAAGCAATGCCATAGAACCACCATTTTTTGTTCCCCAAGAACCCTCAGGGAACATTTCTTGAAAGTTTTTTTTCTTAGTGTCAAGAACATTTTTAAAATCTAACCTTTATTCTTGCCATGGACATTTTGTGGGGGAAAAAAAAGGTTTCATGGATGTTAAAGGTTCTTCATGAAACATTTAGATGCCAATAAAGAACATTTGTTTTTATGAGTGTGTAAACCATTAGTGATAATACCATTATGACTTCTACCCTTATAAATGTACCGTGTGAATGGTTTGCCTAACTTTAAGGGGTTTGTTGAAATTGGGCACTGGATTCTGAAATGGCTTATTCCCTTCTTTTGCATAAACTTATGTCAAGTTTAATTGATTTGAAACATCTCAAAAAGCTGCATTCAAGTTTAAGACTTTAGCAATAATGACATATGAAACTCTTCCTTGTTGATTATTAGCCAGGTGACAACCTGAATCATGATTTGAATAAATGTATAAACCAGTAACTAAGTACATTTACTTGAGTATTGTACTTAAGTACACTTTTTGAGTATCTGTACTTTACTTGAGTATTATTTTTTCTGGAAACTTATGACTTTAACTTCACTACATTTGAAAGACAAACATTGTACTTTTCACTCCACTACATTTCTATCAAGGTCCTCGAAGTAGAAAGTCGTTACTATGTAGCAGCTTTGAAAGTCAGCGGGTGATTTTTTTCTTCTCTAAAACGTGACTTTCTTTTTCAGACAGTTTATCAGTATTCACTCTTGTAGGGCAACATGAAGTGAATTCCCAGCATTTTTTTAACCCTGACCAGTTGTAAATGTGATATTTATTTACAACAATTCAATAATAAGTTAATATTGTGGTATATATTAGACACAGTATTGTCTGATTTTGCTAAATTGTGTACATGAAAATATTACCTATAAAGCCACAGAAGAACTGTTGTGCGTCTCCTAATAAAACACAATAGGTGTTGGACTTGAAGCAGCACTGCACAGACCGTTCTGTGTGTGACATCAAAGTACAGCGAGAGACATTTTTATTTTGATGTCAAATAAGTCTTGCTGTTTTGCTTTTTTGTTAAAGCAGTGTTGCTGTTGTAAAGTTATACAGCTACAGTTGTGTTGCTGGGTTTTAAAGCAGGTTTGAGTTTTTTTCTTCCTTATCACTCTGTATTTACAGCAATTTCACTGTCATTAAATGTGTTAATTTCACTGGCTACACATAGATGTGTGCACACACTGCCAGAGCTGTGTGAGATCACTACCATCCTGCTTTTGGGGGGGGGTTGGAAGGGGTGTTAAATATTTTTTTCCCCCATAGGTTTTTAACATTCTAAAAGCTCTTTATTCCAAAGATACTACAAGCTAGTCAGTGTATTCAGTAGGTGTAATGTATTGTAAGTTGCTCCAGAGGTATTGCAAGTATTAAGTACAACAATAATAAAACATTGACATAAAAAAGGAAATTTACTTTTGGTACTTAAGTACTTTTAAAAGCAAGTACTTACGTAAAAATCTGTCTTTACAACTTTTACTTGTAATGGAGTAATATTTGACCAGCAGTATCTGTACTTTAACTCAAGTAATGGAGTTGTGTACTTTGTCCACCTCTGTGGACCATCTATGCTGCAATTAATGTGAGTAGTATGTCTGGATGTGATGAAGATCTAAAATATGACATACTGGAACATCCTGAAAGAAGAATGATTGTAGTATTGTAAAATTGATTCAGATAATAATTGTGTTTGGATTGCTTAATGGCTCCATATTGTTTAAATTAATTAGTGTTTGTCATAAGCCAGTAACAATAAGAGAGCTGCTGCATATGAACCACTACAATGTTCAAATAACTCAAAAAAAATTCATTTCATGGAACAGCTCATTGAAATTAACTGCCTGAACGAACCAATTCGCTAAAATGAATCAGAATTCCAATACTTAATATAAGTGAGTGGACATTTTAGGTGAGCAGTTTATTACTTCGGTAACGCTTTACAATAAGGTTCATTAGTTCACGTTAGTTAACTACATTAGTTAACATGAACTAAGAATGAACAATACTTCTACAGCATTTATTAATCATTTACTAATGCATTATTAAAATCACGAGTTGTGCTTGTTAACATTAGTTAATGCACGGTGAACTAACATGAACAGACAATGAACAACTCTATTTTCATTAACTAACATGAACAAAGAATAATAAATAGTGTAATAAATGTATTGTTCATTGTTTGTTCATGTTAGTTAATACTTTAACTAATGTTAACAAATGATACCTTATTGTAAAGTGTTACCATTACTTCATTTGGACAAAAAAGTAGGTTGTGACTGTGAAAACATCTGATCTGAAAAATATAGCTATTAGAATTTCTAATTAGTGTTTTTTATTAGTTGGTCCCCAATCCCTTGTGTAGAAGCTGTATTTGAGTTACACATACTTCCCGCATGTGTTTATTACATACTTGCACTCAACACTCAGAATCCCGCTGCAACATGTGCTTATTGATTTTGCCCTTTTTTCTTTTACATAAGCCAGGCTGACTCGCAGCTCCAGGCAGACCAGCTGATGTAAATATAGATCGAAAAGTTCCCTGCATCCGCGCCAGAGAAAGCGCACCATTGAGTCCTGACAACAACCTTTGCTGAGTTCTGCCTAGTGCACTTATAGAACTGACATCCACGGTTCATAAACAATCGGTGCCAAGTCTGAAGTCGAGCTGAAGTTGGAGGCATGAAAGGTGACATTTGGTGAGTGCCAGCAGCGAGTTTCGAGCTCGGTGGAGGAGTTTGGAGAACTCAGGAGAACTTTAGAGAAGACGGAGGCCTTCAGCGGTGCAGGGCAGTGGAACTGCAGGGGATGGATGTTCAGAACAGACTCTTCCTCATGCCTCCCGTGACTGATCCGCTCTGTTCTCCGCTCGCTGAAACTTTACTTCTGTTGTGTTGACTCCACAGCTCACCATAAACTGTGGCATATGCACCATGAAAAACAAATATTTTTGTTTAACAATTGCCTGACAACCTTAATTTGATATATCTTCAATTGTTTTTAACCATATAAAGCCTACTGTATCATATTTGATATGCAAATTTCTTAGGTCTCTAAATTACCAATATGATCAAAACATTGCTAAAAAAAACCTTACACAATCTAATACATACCTACTGTTGACTGATACAATTTTTTTGATATATTTTATATTGCTAGTAATATTTCAAGATGAACACTTACTGGACTTAAGCAATGTAGGTTTACTTGATTATCCATACATATTATTATTATTATTATTATTATTATTATTATCATCAATTTTTTTTTTTTAGAAAATGTGAAATATGATACATCAACCTTTTGAGGAACGTTTATTTGTTCATCTTTCAATCATCATTGTATTGCATTGCATTATATGTTTTGCCTCCAATAAAAATTACAGTCTTAATAATAAAACTAAGCATTTAAATATTATCTTACAAAGACATGAGATATAGAGATAAGTGAGATATAGAGTGACAACTGATATTATATGTAGTTTATGTAAATAGTCTGTTTTACTGTTATGAAGATCTCAGTGATTTACATTACAAATGTCTTTTTTTTTTCATTAAAAGAAATTCCACATAAATATCAGCATATGCACCAAATTGCATATTTTTGCTCAGTTTGGGCCTCTGAATAATAATAGAGTTGTGCTTTCCTCAATTATTAGCTCTATATTCTCCTATATCATATGTGCCATGCATTCCTGAGCTATCAAATATGACACTAAACAGAAACATGCATTTTTTCTTTTTTATTATTCAAAAAAATGTTCCATTTAAAACAGGGTTAATTTAAAAAAAAGCGCAAGTGGGTAGTTTGGCAGTTTGTGTACAATACATCCATTTCAGGGCAAAATAATAAAAAAATGTGTTTCCTTTTAATTAATGAGTGTGGCATTAAATTAGGCTAAAAACGCAATTCAATTCCCACAAAAAATAAAATAAAAACAACAAAATGGGCAAGAACAGAAAAATTTGATGTTTTGTTGAAAGCTTCCATCTTAAAAATATCTTATTTGGCTCCATTTGGAAGACTTTGTGGTAAATTTGAGCATTCTTGGAAATTAAGTCTTCTTCCACTATGGCCTATAAGATGAAAGTTAATTTATTAAATATTGTCATATGGTCTGTAAATTATATAGTGTCGTTATTAAGAAAATCAAATATTTTTGGAAATGCTCCATTTTTTTTTTTTTTTTTTTGCACCAAAACTTAGACTCACGGTGGTTAAATCAATGTCTTTGAATATTGTTGCATGTAAGTATTCTATATCCTCGTTCAAATGAATATTACAATTTTCCTTCTCTGTTTGCACATGCACTTCAAATTCAGAAAATGCATGCCTTTTCAGTCACATTTTGACTGTCACACAAGCTTGTCATGTAAAGACAAACAGGCCAAAACGTCTGCACTGATTTAGAGCCAACATCTGCAGAATGGATTTAAACATGTTAAAATAGAGGAGAATCTTATGAGAAGCTGAAATATCAACTGAACATCAGTGAAAAAACGCTTGGATGCCATATTCTCACTCATAAACTCCTCCACTTTCCAACACACCTGTTCAAATGTCTAACGTTGAATTTTTTTTAACTGCTACTTTAAATGGCCTCACACCTGAGACTGAAATAATACAGAGAATGTTTCTGTTGTGCTGCCGGTGTTGATAGCAGCCCAGTCGTCAGGCTCTAGTGTGAGAGAGAGCTAATGAGTTCACTGCCAGAGTGGTCTTGATCAATTATTAACGGCGCTCCAAGTATCAGTGTCATAACTCCACTCAGCTTCAGCTTCCGGTTCCTACCGAGCACATCTGCTGCCACGACGGAGGAAAGACTCACCTTTCCTGTATTCCTCTCATATCGCTCTCAACTCGCTTTCCCTTCCTTACTCTGTCCTACGGCTTTTCACTTCCTGTCCCTTTCCTTACATTGCATTTGCATTTTTCTTTCCTTTCCTTTCTAGTGCCGTCTTTCTCACGTAACACTTCCTTTCTTTTCATTTCCAGCTTTACATCACTTCCTGTCATCTTTAATTTCCTTTTCTGCTCCTACTTGTCTTCCTCTCTTGTTACACTTCATTCCTTTCCTATCGTCCTCTCACATCTCGCTTCTTTTCCTTACCTGTCCTACTCACACATCACTTTCTTTCCTGTTCTTCCTCTCATACCTCCCTTTTTTGACTTCCCTTTCCTCACATCTCACGTTCTTTTCTTCATTCCTCTCATTTCATTTCCTTTCCTCTCTTCCAATCACAACTCACTTATTTTCCTTACCTGTTTTACACGTTACTTCCTTTCCATTCCTTTCATGTCCTTACCTATCTTCCTCTTTGACCTCACTTCTTTTTCTTATTCACATGTTCTTTCCTTCATCTCATGCCTTACTTCCTTTGCTTTATTCCTATCACATCTCACTTCCTTTCCTCTCAATTCCACCCCCCTCCCCCCAATTATCATATTTCAACACACTCAGAGTCCAATAAAACGATTGATACAGATGATGTGTGGGCTGAGTGATATGCTTCTCTGGTGTGAAAGAGAGGAGGAGAGGGAGAGAGAGGGAGCGTGTGTAGTGTGCAATTAGAGGGGGCTTTTTCAGCGCGTTTCTGCCCTTTCAGAGAATATGATATCACTCACAGAGAATTTCCTGCTGCCTGTATTTTTGGACACAATGTACCCAGGAGAGCATGGCAGACTGCAAGAAACACTGAGGATTCGGGGCTTCCTTTGGAGGAGAACATTTCAATGTCACATCAACACGTCTGGCCACATGCACTCTATAGATTCACACGGGCTTTGATGAACAGACTGACAGGTGGGATACAATGCAGTGCATTCTGGGAGATGGTATACTGTCATGAAATCAGTACACAGCCCTCTGAGTCTGAGGTCTCTAGGAAAGACTAGACTTTCTTTTTCACTCGTTATATTACTCAAATTTCTTTCTAAATCTATCTATCTATCTGTTCACATTAAAATCAATTTCCATTGTGAAAAAATAAAGATGTTTTCATTAGTGGTCTACTAATACATGCTGGAATATATGCTGGAAACAAAAACAAACCCTAACAATGCTTTGCACTATTTTTTTTTTTTTTTTGGAGTAGTATTTTAACATTTTAAACTATTTATTTTTAATTGTCTGCTTCAGACTGTATAGTTTATTTCTCATGTGAATACAGAGTTCTCTCTTTTCTCTCTCTCTCTGTCTCTCTCTTAATGTCTCTCTTTGACCTCCCATTATGTGAGTGCATTGAATATGGAAATATGAAGTCCACCCACTCATGTTTCTAGCTCTCTGGTCTGTGTGCTCTCAGCTGGGTTTTATAAAATTGCAGTTGGACTTCACAGCAGTGCAAGCAGGTGCCACTGGAAACAAAGAACAAATATTATTTTTTCCCCCTCCACCTAGCATTTGCTTTCTCTCATACACAGACACATCTGCCATTTCTAGACCATGTGCAGTATGTAAAAAAAAAAACACAGGATTTTCATGGGGATACAGAAGTCTTTCATAATGAACACATGCATCGTTAAATCTGGCTGCCTTACTGACCATGTGGGATGCAACCAAACTATCACTTATTTGATTTACCTCACAAATGGTCATACCATAGTACTTTAATTTGCACATTCAATGCATTAACATAAAGATCCAAGGTTAACAGAGCAATACTACGACAGTGACATTGGTTCATGGTACTGTGTCAAAACTGTGCCTTACTGATCATTGTGTGATGCATCAAAACATACATTTAGTTATTTATTTGTTTGTTGGTTGGACAAAGTACCATGATAAAACCATGTTTTCTTGACAGTTACCATAGTACACTGAAAAAAATGATTAATTGAATTTACTCAATTTTTTTTTAAGGTAAGTGGTTGCAATCAATTTATTTTAGCTACATTTAAATAAACAAATTTAGTTGACTAACTTTCAACATATTTTGTAAAATTAAATGTAGCTAAAATAAATTGTTTGCGACCACTTACCTTAATTTTTTTTTTTAGTGTAGTACCATATTATTTATTATTATTAATATTATTATTATTTTTTTAAATACAATTAGTATTTATAACCTTAAACCTTTAAACACCTGCTAAATAATTTAGACTAAATTTAGATATTATAAAATAAAGCCTATTTATATAGTAATTTGATATATAATATAATATAACAAACAAATATGTTATTTCTGTGTCAAATTATTGTCAAACCTTTCCTTGTTAGAAAAATTGAGAGAAAAGTATGAAAACAAGGGAGCAATGGCACGTTATGTTATCCTGTAAAGGAGTTCAGTCATAATGCTTCTCAAGCTCAATTCGTATATTTCCCAAGTGTGCCCTTTTGCACTGATCCAAGTCCAATTCCATAAATACTCATGTATTAATAACGAGCACAATCTGAAGAATGGGAAACTGATCCAAGATCAGCAACATTCGGAGTGAGTCGGCGTACAACATGCCCAGACATGATGAAGAGGGCAGGTGGCTGCATAGCTGAGTTAGTGACGGGCCTCCACGCGCGTATATTCATTTACACTGCAGCGACTTTTGGCCAGAGACAAATAACTTACAATAATCGCAGAGAACAAACACTCAAGATGAAACCAGCATGAGATGGTTTGCTGGTCTGAACTGGTTAAGGATGGTTCCTCCGGTCTAAAGGGTGAGGGGAACAACAGAGGTCTTGCTACATAAACATTACCTCCCATCAAATATACAGCGAAAAACCTTCTCCAACGCAATGGAGGCACTTGGCCTTAAAGTCTCGCTAGGAATGGGTAAAGTGGCAATGCATTCAGCGGGGCATGTTTTCCTGATACCTAACCAGGAATCACAGCGCCTGGGATGCAGAGGAGATTCTGACCCACTTAAGTCTACATTCCCCTGTTACGATTGGGCTAAAGCTGTTTTACCACTACTGTGAAAATCAATGGGTGTGACAGACTAGAGAAAGTCCAATGCAAATTCTGTTATATGAAAAAACAGGTAATTGTCAGCTCAACGTGAGTCACGTCTCATCAGATCTGATTTCCAACCAGATTAAAAGTCAGAACAGTCTAGTCAGAACGTTTGCCTCTGTATAAATATGGAAATAGCAGTATTTCTATTGGTTTTCAAAAGAATTCAAACATCACCACAATACATGTCTTCTGTTTGCCCATCTGTCTGGTTGATGCCCATTTCTTGTCCCCCACCCCCCAACACTCTCTCTCTCTCTCTCTCTCTCTCTCTCTGGCAGCTCTTTGGGCCTGATGAAGCAGCTGGTGGCAGGAATGCACATGATGACTTGGCACATTCCCAGTGACTTTAATGCACTAAAATTAACAGCTTATTGTTGAGCTAGGCATTCACCGGAGGGCAACACCCTGGTCATATGAAATGTGTATTGTGTATCACAGAGATCAAGGCTGGATAGAATAACGTGTTTGTGTGTTTCACAGAGCGAGGTTGCTTTTAAAACCTTGCCAGTTTTGGGTGCAGTGCTTTGTCTGAGTTTTAGTTTTGACATTACACTGTCTTTTCCTCTTGCTTTTATCTTATTTATTTTTCTATTTTCTGTTAAGCTGCTTTGGAACTGTGTGTGATGCAAAATGTGCTATACAAATACTGTGAATTGAAATGGAATCAAATCAGACTTTAAAAGAAAGGCTTAAAGGTATAATGACAAAGACTGTACACCAAATAATCTCTTGAGTACACTGCTTGCCAGACAATTGTTCAGTTATAGACTATTATTATGTACAGCTATATCAAAGACTATCCACTGATTTCAATACAGTCTACACTACTGTTTAAAAGTCTGGGTCAGTGTGGTTTTTTAATGTTTTTGAAAAATGTATCTTATGCTCACTAAGGCTGCATTTATTTGATTAAAAAACAGTAATATTGTGAAATATTGTTATTTAAAATAACTTCTTTTTTTTTTCTGTGAATATATTGAAAAATGTAATTTATGCCTTTGATGCAAAGCTGAAATTTCAGCATCATTACTCCAGTCTTCAGTGTCACATGATCCTTCAGAAATCATTCTAATATGCTGATTTGATGCTCAAGAAACATTTCATAGTATCAGTGTTGAAAAACCTACTGACTTTTGTGTTTATTCACACAAATCTATTAGTGTTTGCTAAGCATTTTACAAAGCCCTGTCAAATTGTGCTCTAAACGTTGTGCTACAGACACGAATGAAAATGATACCTCAAATAATGACTTTACTAAGTGATTTTCACATGGTGGACAATAAAACAGCTGAAAAATCCCAAAGACTTACAATAACGAGGCCAAAATATCATAATGACTTTGTGGACAGGTTCTTTTGACACAGGCATCCATCCAGTATAACCCTATAGCAATCGCACAGCAATGGGCTAACATTAAACACCTTAACAACACCTGGCCATCACCCAGAACACTGATGTATTTTTAGAAAACATGAAAATTTGGTTGAACATGGCTAACAAAGAATACAGCCATAGTTTCAAATGACATCAAATATTAAGATACAACTTCAGTATAATCAATCATCAAAGAAAGACACGAAACAGTGTTCGACTGCTGTAATTTGGCATATTTCTGAGAGGAATTCAGCGAGACAAGTGATTGTGAAAAGTGGGTGATACGGACCAGAATGGAATCTGTTGTTTAGAGGGAAGAAGTTGAAAAACAAGAGATTTATGATAGCAGCTGTAAAGGAAAATCGCATCAGAGCAAGCATTTTGATACTCTTTGAAATAAAGTGCACCATGAATCATTCATATGGAGACCAGGAATATGTATTAAATAAACAGGGCCCATTTTGATTTCATGTTGACTTGAAAAGGTTTTTTCTGTACTTTTTGAGAAGGCATGATTTTTCTCCTCTCGTCGGTCAAACTCTAGAAGGCACAGAATTTGTACTGAAGTTTTGTAAGAACATCACCCACCTCCAGTCTGAACTCCTTCAAAAGACAGGCATCTTACAGACAACAGCCGGTAACAGCCTGACACTGCAGACAACAGAAAATGACCTCAGATCAGTGAAACAGCACTACACATTCACACATAAGTACTTTAAAGCACGACTAAAGCAGTGAAAAAATGTTCAGATCGCTTTCTGCCCAAGCCGGATGACTTCGGGCTTCACTCCCACGTATAAACAAAATATCTCAAGGTAAAGAAGCCAGAACAGAGACTGACCTGAACCCTGACGCCCACACATGTGTGTGTGTGTGTGTGTGTGTGTGTGTGTGCATGCTTGAGAACTCACACACTGCCTCGTTTTATCGAGAAACACTCCATTGAGGAATGCCGCCCCGTCTAAAAAGCACATCACTCACTTCCTCTAAGCCGTTTAAGAGTGTCACCTGAGTCTCGATCGCTCCGCGGGCCCACCTCCATCACTTTGATCTCTGCTTTAGCTAATGCCTTTAATACACAAGAAATATTGCGGGTTATTAAATGTTTTATGAACAGACGGGTCACACTCCTCCAGCCTCATATGAACTTCATTAGTGTAGTTTATTATCAAGAACACGTGCGTGAAAAGACGTTAAAGTGCACTTATGAAATCAAACTTTTGACTGCTCTTTAATAACAAAAGTGGTCACCTGCTTGTATCCGAACAGTCCCAGGTGTCTTCACGGTGCTAAATTATGACCTATTTGGGGCCAAAGGCAGTGTGCAACCCTTGACTTATGGAAGAGCCACATTTGCGCAGTGTGGGCTGAAATAATTAGGCTTTTAAAGCTGACACGGACCATTCGGGGTCTCGTCACCCCACTCGTACTCACACTTTGATCAGCGGCATTAAACGGATGACTTATGATTCGCAGATTCCCAGAATCCACTCTTCACTTAACATGACGTGACAGAGGAACAATCTTGTTGCCGGATTTCACAGCCCTCTTAACTGCGAGGAAGTCTTTAATTGATTGCGATAATGTGGTTTTACTTAAACACAGCACTGGATTGCATGGAACCGCTGTTTGCGGTGACCATTGCAGATGTGATGGCAGTTTTGGTTGGTGAAGCAATGCAACCGGTTTTATGAGACTGCATGAGTGAGCACTTATGAGTGTGTTCAATACAGAAAGAGAGAGTATCTGGCTTTGTTTCAAAATTTAGAGAGCTGTCTATGTAGGCAGCCTTTAAAGACATTACAAGCATGCTTGAAACAGGTAAAATGTAGGCAGCATAATACATTCTTTGGCAAAATTCTAAATTTCAAGAAAAGGCAATCCCAAAATGCAATGCAACAAGCTCAGTGATAAAACATCTAAGACAGTGGATGAAATATAAATATACTCAATGCATTAAAGACTAAAAACATCAATCAATAAATAAATAAATAAACATTAAAAAAAGAATAAATAACTAATATATGTGTGTTATGTAAACAAATTTCAAGTAAACTAGTTTCAATATTTTTTAAATTAAAAATTAAATAACATTTTTATTTAATATTATTATTATTTTTTACTTTTTAAAAATATTTGCATATATACCACAAATATTTTAAATAAAAATAAAATATATTTTATATATTTTATGTTAATTTTTTAATATTTGATAGAGTATTTCTTAATTATAAATGTAAATAAATTCAATATTAATAAATATTATTGATTTTTTTTTTTAAGTATCAACATATTTTATGCTCAGGTATCAAGTCAGTTTATTATGCACATCACATGAAGAGCACTATAATGCACAGAGTTGATTCGTGCGTAGAGTGTTCCAAATCACGCTCCATCTCAGTTAGGATGCTGCCTATGACAGCAATGGGGCTCACCATTGTTTGTACAGATAATTTTTCACATGTCTGAGTTTTCATATATGTGTGTGTTCTGTATATGTGCAGGTGTGACAACACCTGTACAGCTGTGTCAGTAAACTGTGTGTGTCTAACAAGCCCAAACATGTTTTCCAGTGTCCTCCAGTGTGTCCTTACCCACCCGTGTGTATGCAGTGGGACCAGTGAGGTCAAACATGTCGTCCTCTGCTTGGCGTACAGTATTCTCCAGCCGCAGGGGATATTGTTGAGGGAGTGTGTGTGCTTACAGTAGGGCCTGGGAGAATGAAAACAAACTTGGCTCAGTGGTAAACATGTGGTGGTGCAGCCCAGGCGGGGGCCGCTGACGTCCATAAATAAACCTCTCTGGGTTGGCTGTGAATCCGTACAGTTGGCTCAAAGTGGATGATGTCATTCTTGGCTGGCCAGGAACAGTGTCACAGCACATCTGCACCGGGCCAAGTGGCACAGCAGCGGAGGAAAGTCCCGCTCCAGGACACAAAGCCTGACTGGAATGCAAAACATGACTATCATGCTCAGTATTCTTGACTTGTTTTCTAATATAAATATCGAAACATTCTTAAATAGAGATACATTTACTTGAGAATCAAAACGACATTGGTTACGCTCATTTTCTGAAAAATTATTCCAAATTAAATGAGCTTTGTAATTAAAGTAATCCTATTTTCTCTTTGAATTAAGTTTATTTTTTCTAAACCCATCGGCAGATACTTTTCTTTGTTTTAAGCATGAACTCACTTAATTTTGATATATATTTTTAGAAAACAAGACTTAATATCAGTTTACTTCTCGATTAAATGTATCTCGATTTAAAAATATTTAGGTATTTGTACAGAAAAACAGAACAAAAATACTAAGAAAGATCTTTTTCTCAGTTGAAAAAGTTCTCTCATTGTTGAATTGACAATGTTATTGCGAAACAGGCCATGAGTCTGCAGGTGCAAAATATAGAAACAAAAATTAAGGTCATGCATAAGAGAGTGATACTGAAATGATTACTCACTTGGCATTGTTCTGCTTTAGTGGTGTCAATGTCACGACCTGTGAGCCACATGCATCCTGTGCAGGAGTCCAATCCGGCCTGTGGGATGATTTGAGGAAGAGTAAATATGCTAACAAAAACCTGTCTATTTATTACATTTAACAGAAAGACCATTTTATTTTTTATTGTTGCTTTGTAACTGTTTTTGCTCATTTATTGTTGATTATGCATTCATAGAAGAAAATTTCAGATGGCACTTAGAGGTTTTTGCATCTGAACTCTTCATATATATATAAAAACCAATAAAAAAGCAAGAACACACTTATTCTTGCTTTTTATTGTTTATAATTTATAGTGTGCAAAACTCAACTAAATGGGAGGAAAGACAACATGGACAGGTATGAAGAAAAATATTAGGAATATAAGAGAATTACACAAGTCTCGACTGAATAATTATTAGATATAAATATATTAGTCATGATTTGATGCTGCAGGCCAATAATTAACATTAACAGTCGGACAGTTTCTTTTTTTAGGCCTAATTTTGTGCTAATGTTTCATTTCAGATGGCTTATTAAAGCTGAAGTTCTCCAGCAGTGAGTGGTTTTCATTTTCTTGTCGGTACTGTTGTGTTGTGCTTGCACTCTCTATTCTTTAACAAATAACAAAAAAGCTCACATAAGGTGACTTTTTGTCTAATTTGCCTTTCAACTGAGTTTGACAGCCCTGCTCTGCTGTCACATAATAACAAGTGTGGAGAATTTGTGAAACAGGAGGTTGTGGTTATATATGGTGTAACAAAATAGTTAGAGATCTGAGATGGAAATGTAAAGATTTATGTATGCACAAAAGGTTAATGCTGGTTCCGCTCTAGGGAATTTGAAGTCATTGTAAAGCGAGGTCTCATTAACCAGTTCATGGTTTTAACCCTCCACGTTCTTCGCCCAGACAAACATGCAAGTCGTTGTCTCTCTAATTAAAAAATAATATTTTTTTTACTCATTATTTTTGGCATGTTTTGCGGTAACATACATACACACACACACACACACACACACACACACACAGTAAAAAATAAAACGTTGAGAAAACTTAAAAGTTTAAGGCAACCAGCTTCAGCAGAATTTTGAGTTTTCTCAACTTGTTTTTTCTTTTGCAGTTTATACAACAAAAAGTTGAGAAAACTAAAAAATCTGCTGAAGCTGGTTGCCTTAAACTTTTAAGTTTCCTTAAAGGGATAGTTCACCCAAAAATGAAAATTCTGTCATCATTTATTCACCCTCAAGTAGTTCCAAACCTGTATGAATTTCTTTGTTCTGCCGATCACAGAGGAAGATATTTTGAAGAAAGTTTGCAACCAGGCTGTTTTGGGGCACCATTGACTTCCATAGTAGGAAAAAAAAATACTATGGAAATCAATCGTGCCCCAGAACTGCTGTTTCCCACATTCTTCAGAATATCTTCCTTTGTGTTCAGCAGAACAAAGACATTCATACAGGTTTGGAACTACTTGAGGGTGAATAAATGATGACAAAATCTTCATTTTTGGGTGAACTATCCCATTTTTTACAGTGTGTGTGTGTGTGTATATACACTGAACAAAATTATAAACGCAACACTTTTATTTTTGCCCCCATTTTTCATGAGCTGAACTCAAAGATCTAAGACTTTTTCTATGTACACAAAAGGCCTATTTCTCTCAAATATTGTTCACAAATCTGTCTAAATCTGTGTTAATCTAATTCTCCTTTGCCGAGATAATCCATCCACCTCACAGGTGTGGCATATCAAGATGCTGATTAGACAGCATGATTATTGCACAGGTGTGCCTCAGGCTGGCCACAATAAAAGGCCACTCTGAAATGTGCAGTTTTATCACACAGCACAATGCCACAGATGTCACAAGTTTTGAGGGAGCGTGCAATTGGCATGCTGACTGCGGGAATGTCCACCAGAGCTGTTTCCCGTGAATTGAATGTTCATTTCTCTACCATAAGCCGTCTCCAAAGGCATTTCAGAGAATTTGGCAGTACATCCAACTGGCCTCACAACCGCAGACCACGTGCAACCACACCAGCCCAGGACCTCCACATCCAGCATCTTCACCTCCAAGATCGTCTGAGACCAGCCACCCAGGCAGCTGCTGCAACAATCGGTTTGCATAACCAAAGAATTTCTGCACAAACTGTCAGAAACCGTCTCAGGGAAGCTCATCTGCATGCTCGTCGTCCTCATCGGGGTCTCGACCTGACTGCAGTTCGTCGTCGTAACTGACTTGAGTGGGCAAATGCTCACATTCGATGGCGTCTGGCACTTTGGAGAGGTGTTCTCTTCATGGATGAATCCCGGTTTTCACTGTACAAGGCAGATGGACAGCGTGTATGGCGTCGTGTGGGTGAGCGGTTTGCTGATGTCAACGTTGTGGATCGAGTGGCCCATGGTGGCGGTGGGGTTATGGTATGGGCAGGCGTATGTTATGGACAACGAACACAGGTGCATTTTATTGATGGCTTTTTGAATGCACAGAGATACCGTGGCGAGATCCTGAGGATCTCTGAGGATACCGTGACGACCATCACCTCATGTTGCAGCATGATAATACACGACCCCATGTTGCAAGGATCTGTACACAATTCCTGGAAGCTGAAAACATCCCAGTTCTTGCATGGCCAGCATACTCACCGGACATGTCACCCATTGAGCATGTTTGGGATGCTCTGGATCGGCGTATACGACAGCGTGTTCCAGTTCCTGCCAATATCTAGCAACTTTGCACAGCCATTGAAGAGGAGTGGACCAACATTACACAGGCCACAATCAACAACCTGATCAACTCTATGCGAAGGAGATGTGTTGCACTGCGTGAGGCAGATGACCCCCCAACCCAATACAGTAAAACTGCACATTTTAGAGTGGCCTTTTATTGTGGCCAGCCTAAGGCACACCTGTGCAATAATCATGCTGTCTAATCAGCATCTTGATATGCCACACCTGTGAGGTGGATGGAGTATCTCGGCAAAGGAGAAGTGCTCACTAACACAGATTTAGACAGATTTGAGAACAATATTTGAGAGAAATAGGCCTTTTGTGTACATAGAAAAAGTCTTAGATCTCTGAGTTCAGCTCATGAAAAATGGGGGCAAAAACAAAAGTGTTGCGTTTATAATTTTGATCAGTGTATATACAGTGCTGCTTGAAAATTTGCAAACCTTTTAGAATATAGTCATAAATATGACCCAAACCATCATCAGATTTTCATATAAGTCCTGAAAGTAGACAAAGAGAATCGAATCAAACAAGTGAGAGTTGTCATTTATTTATTGAGAAAAATTATCCAGTGTTACATATCTGTGTGTTGCAAAAGTATGTGAATCTTTGCTTTCAGTATCTGGTGTGACCCACTTTTGCTGCAGTAACTGAAGGTAAAGTTTCTTGTAAATGCTGATCAGTCCTGCACAATAACATGTAGGAGTTTTTGCCCATTCCTTAGTGCAGAACCACTTAAACTCTGTGATGTTGGTGGGTTTCCTCCTATGAACTGCTTGCTTAGGTCCTTCCACAACATTTTAATTGTATTAAGGTCTGGATTTTGACTCAGCCATTACAAAACATTAACTCTGTTTTTCTTTAACCATTCTTTGGTAGAATGACTTGTGTGCTTGGGGTTGTTGCCTTGCTGCATGACCCACGCTCTCTTGAGACGCTGTTCTTAAACAGATGTCCTGATGTTTTCCTTTAGAATTTGCTGGTATTATTCAGAATTCATTGTTCCATCAATGATGGCAGGCTGTCCTGGCCAAGATGCAGCAAAACAGGCCCAAGCCATGATACTACCACCACCATGTTTCACAGATGGGAGAAGATTCTTAAGCTGGAATGCAGTGTGTTCTTTTCTCCGAACATAATAGCTTCTCATTTAAACCAATAAGTTCTATTTTGGTTTCATCCATTAATTAAACCTTTCTTCAGCAGTCCTCTGGCTTGTCCACATGATCTTTAGCAAGCAATTGTCTTTTTGGAGAACAGTGGCTATTTTCTTGCAACTCTGCAATGCACACCATGGTTGCTCAGTGTTCTCCTGATGGTGGGCTCATGAACATTAACATTAGCCAATGTGAGAGATGCCTTTGGTTGCTTAGAAGTTACCCTGGGAACTTTTGCAACCTCGCAGACTATTACACATTCTGCTTTGGAGTGATCTTTGTTGGTCAAACACTTCTCGGGAAGGTAACAGTGGTCTTGAATTTCCTCCATTTGTACACAATCTGTCTGACTGTGGATTTGTGGAGTCCAAACTCTTTAGAGATGGTTTTGTAACTTTTTCTAGCCTGATGAGCAACATTAACTCTTTTTCCGAGATCCTCAGTAATCTCCTTTGTTCGTGACATGATTCACTTCCACAAACATGATCAGACTTTGATAGATCCCTGTTCTTTGAATAAAACAGGTCATGTACTGACGTTTGATAGTCATTACACTGACTGAAAACACGTCTGCACAGACGGACTCTAATTTCACCTTTAAATCAACTGCTAATCCAAGAGATTCACATACTTTTGCCACTCACAGATATGCAATATTGGAACATTTTCCTGAATAAATAAATGACAAAGAAAATATTATTGTCTCATTTGTTTGATTGGGTTCTCTTTGCCTACTTTCAGGACTTGTGCAAAAAATCTGACGATGTTTTGGGTCATATTTATGCAGAAATATAGCAAATTCTAAAGGGTTCACAAACTTTCAAGCAGCACTGTATATGTATATATATATATATATATATATATATATTTATTTATTTATTTATTTATTTATATTTTTTAACCACAAAACATGCCAAACATAATGAGTACGAAAATGATTTTTTGAATTAGAGAGACAACGACTTGCATGTTTGTGTGGGAGAAGAACGTGGAGGGTTAAAACCATGAACTGGTTAATGAGACTTCGCTTGACAATGACTTTAAATTCCCTAGAGCAGCACAGAAAAAACAAAGATTCCTTGAGCATTGAGTTGTGTTCCTCACCATGATGAAAGCAACTTTGCTCTTTGTTGCTTTTCCTCCTGATCAGAGTCAAACAAATTCCCTTTGTAAGTTTAAGAGTACGACATCTCTCACACAGAGACGAGCAAATAACAGCACTTCAATTACTACAGCATTCTGTCAGATCTCGGATGTGCTTCGAAAAACAAATAAGAATTACACATAAAGACTAAAAATACCACTGCTACAATAATAATACACATTTTAATTAGATTTTAACCGCACACCCAGTGCCACTGCAGTAGGCATTGTAGCATCTCACTTTTTCAGTTTTCTGCAATAATTTATTCTAATTGGTTATTTGTGGCATTCTGTGGTCAAATATTTTTGACACGCTATTAATTTCAAATATACTGTATGCTTATGCTTGTATCACATTCTCTTCCTACACCATAAAAGTTTCTTAATAGTTAAGATTATAATATATATATATATTTTTATTTTACATCTCACCAATGCTGCATTTATTTGATCAAAAACATATTAATATTGTGACATTTTATTGCAATTTAAAATAACGTTTTCTATTTGAATAGAAATTTTAAAGTGAGGCAAAGCTGAATTTTCAGTGTCACATGGTCCTTCAGAAATCATTCTAATATGCTGATTTGCTGCTCAGGAAACATTTATTATTATTATCAGTGTTAAAAACAATTGTGCTGCTTCATATTTTTGTGAAAACCATGATGCATTTTTTCAAGATTCTTTGATGAAAGATCAAATGAACAGCATTTATTTGATATAAATGTTTTTGTAACATTTTACTTCACATTTTGACACATTTTTCAGGATTTCTCAACGAAAAAAATTCAAAAGAATAGCATTTATTTCAAATAGAATTTGTTTTTAATAATGTCAAAATATTTACTGTCACTTTTGATCAATTTAACGCATTCTTGCAGAATTAAATTTCTTACTGACCACCAAAATTTAGAACAGCAATTATTTCAACTCAAATCAATATTTCATGCCTATGCATTTAATTACTTTGTGAATAGTTGTGCAGTCCATTTAATTTAAAGTCAATCAGTCACTATTGCAAAATAAACCCCTTTAGAATGAACTGACCATCCCGTCTGGGTATATTTTGCGATAAAGACTGACTGCACATCATCCCTAACATATGTGTGAGTAACTGCTTACAAGAAAAACACAAATAATCCAAACTGCTCAAAAAAAGTGGCTGTATGCCATCCGAATAACCAGTTTATTAAAAATAGATGCTGTGCATACGGACTCAAATCAATGTGCGTCCAGTAGTCAGGCCTGACGCTGCAAACAGCTCAATAAATATCGAATGATGATCATTTGTTTGCAGCAGCGGTCGGATACAGAAACGCTGGCAGATGCACAAACTCAATGCGATTGGACCGACCGTCGAGGTCCTCCTCTCTCCACACATGCTGTTGCTGTTTCAAGAAGCCCTGAGGGTTGTTTTTGTGATTTCTTTTGCTTTCTCTCTTTGTTTTCCCTCTTGAAAACAAGCTCCACCTTTCTCCCCCTTGCACAGAACGCTGTGCATGTTGACAGGTTGAACAGAAGGTACGTGGTCTCTCCTCGCGCAGCACTGATTACTTCACCAGCTTTCACCCAAGTCATTTACTTACCCTCAGCCTTCTGCGATCCTTTATTTACCTCAAACAAATCCTGCTGATTCCAATCATTAGCTGGTACTTAAATATTATATTCCAAGGTCAGAAGATGCCAATCACGTTCTCACCGACTTCAAACAACCGGAATACACATCATATATATTTCATACGGCATCGGATAAACAATGTAGAAGAAAAATCAATCTGAACAGAGCGTGAGGGTAAAGCCTGCATGTGTCGAGAAGTTTCTGAAATGTCACATCTACAGCCGTCTCAAACTCATGCTGTTTCTGCAGTAATCGCAGGTTGAAGATGTCACTGACCTGGAATGATGTTCTTGTGATAGTTTAAGATGCATTAGAGGCACTATAAAAGCATGCTGTGGAAAATGGAGGCTAATTGACAAGAGCAGAGAGACGTCCATTACTGCAGGTCAGAGAGAGTCTGTAGATAAAACACACAAATATCTGGTCATGTGGCAACAACTGACACAACTAACTGACATGAAAAAGAACATAGTGCATGGAAGAGATAATGATGCTTGCTTTGAAGTATCAGTAATGCTATTAAAGAAATAAAGGGCACAAACCTACTTACAAGATGTTGTCATTTTTGTTGTTGTTGTACTGGCTGATGTGAAAGTTGGCTTGAAACAGAAGTGCACATTGACTTAAATACTATTTATTTAGAGTGCTTAAAGGCACAGTTCACCTGAAAATTTCAAATTTGTCGTTCCAAAACAAAAGGAGAAATTTTCTAGCCATTAATTTCCATACAATGAAAGCTGTCAAACTTCAGAAAAGCAAGATAAACAATGAAAGTAGTCTATATTCTAGTACATATTATGTATTCACTATTTCATGTCTTCTAAAGTAGTGTGACAAATTATAGCTGTTTATTACTGAAAATTTGGATATCAAGCCTAACGTGACTGTCTAATTGTACTTTGATTTAGGAGCTATAATAAATGATGACAAAATAGTCATTTTGGGCTGAACTATTCCTTTAAACATGGTTACGGACACCTTTTCCTATAGATGCATTATTAAAGATGATCAAAACTGACATTGAAGTAAAATGTTACAAAAACATTTAGATCAAATAAATGCTGTTCTTTTGATCTTTCATCAAAGAATCTTGAAAAAATGCATCATGGTTTTCACCATGCAGCACAACTGTTTTTAACACTGATAATAATAATAAATGTTTCCTGAGCATCAAATCAGAAGGATAATGACACTGAAAACTGGATTAATGATGTCGATAATTACATTTTAGCATTGTTAAGCATAAGAGAAAAAAACTCAAATTTTGAATGGTTGTGTATCTGGCTAGTTCCGGCTAGTTATTGTAAAGAATATAGTAAAACAAAACACTGACCACATTTTTGTTAAATCTGATTACTATTCACAATGGACCAACATCAGAAGAAACATTCCGAATTAGGTGATGAAATGTGTTGCAAGTTGTTAGATATGATAACTATACCCAGCATTACTCACTCAAAATGAACAAAGAAAATGCACTGTGCCATGTGACTCATTTTTTACAAAAAGCATGGCTTAAATGTCTGAATGGACAAAATCCTGCTTCGTTTGTTTTAACAGGCAAATAAAAGGCAGTCTAAACACAGGAAAGAGACAATAAAAGACGAGCAGCACTGTCGCTGAAGTGTTTGTGGATGGTAGGAAGAGGTACTGTAGTTAATGTGGTAAAAGCCCAAATGAGAGCGAGCAACTTTGATGTGAACCAAAGCCAGAGGGGCAAAGCAGCACTACAGTCTACAAACAGAACCATTTGGTCCCACACCTGCAAGTTGTTAAATATTACAGCCGTCCCATTTATGAAGACCCACCCTACTTGTTAATGCTGTGTACTGAGGCATATCTGGGTAAGAGCACACTGGGCTCTGCTGTTATTTGTGTGCTCTGCTCTAAGGTCTTTATAAAAGTCACACGTTTGAGGCGCCACCTGAGTATATCCACCTATAAGGGATTTAGTTTACATCCAGTTCTTTTTGGTCACATTACTATCTCTGTTTTCTTGGGTTATTTCACTAGATCTAATCTTTGAACCTTCGCTCATGTGAGCAGAGTTAAATGAAAATGTTTGGTTTTCAATCTTTATCTTTAATCATATTCTGAAATAGAAAATAATTTTGTTCAGTTGTCGTGTGACAATTTTGTCAATTGTTCTAATTTCTAAAATGAATTGGAATAAAAAGGTAATTGTTCTTTCAGCATCACAACAATTAAAATTGGGTCTGAAATTATTTTGTCACTCAATATTATGAGTAGTTGTACAAGTACAATATTATTTCCTACATTCAAAGGAAGATGCAAGCAACACATGGAACTAAATGTGAAATTTTGAAGTAGAAATACTGAAATAGTATATTCTTCTAAAACCTCAGAAAATCATTTTTACAGTGTAGTGTTAGGTTGCTAAAACAATGTTTTGTATTCACACAAAATCACTTTCTTTCAGGTACACAAACTTTTGAAGAGCTTGATGAAAGTTCAAAATGTGCTCAGAGTGAAATGTTTTTTTGGGATGATTAATGTCGTTCTTTTGCTGTGAATAGACCCTTTACACTTCACAACCCCGTGTAAACAGGCAACCTCGTTCACAGAGTGTGACATGAATTGAATGCACACTGACAGCGATTGTCCACCTATAATTTGATGGATAAAACAAGAACACTCCTCAACGGTAGACGCAAACCTCCCCCACATTCTACCGCGAAGCAAAGCATTATGCTAAGTAGCAGCAGTATCTTCCCTCAGCTGGAGACGAGCTCTTGGGAAGGAGGGCCACATGATGCTTGCTGGTTCATGAACAATGTCTTGGCTTCAGTTTGCCTCCCGCTGGGCTGGGAATCAGCAGGCCTGCTGTGCGCTTGGGATGGAAGATTCTGGATCTTCAGCACAGGGCCTTTAGATGGGTGGTCAGATGCCATCAAACACATCCTCCCTCTTTCATGCATGTTTCATTCAACTGTGCTCTCTGAGCTCCATAGTGGATCATATGTCTGAAACTTTCTGGAAACAGGGTACAAAATAGGACAACAAAATTTTTTATTTATTATTATTATTTTTAAAGGAACTACTTCAGAGACTTAAATTAATAATTACCAATGTAAGGATGTAATACTATTTAATAATACAATACATCTCACCAACATGGGAAAAAAAATAAACATGGTATTTGTGCCTGTAATGCTTTAAAAACTGGAAATGAACACCAGTTCATGACCATGTATATATTGTACAAAACTGGTGTTCACTTTCAATATATATATATATATATATATATATATATATATAAAATATATAAGTTTAATCCAGTTCAATCCAAGTTTATTTGTATAGCATTTTTCACAATACATATTGTTTCAAAGTAGCTTCACAGCTGCAAAGTGTTAATTAGCTGCATGTGTTTTTTGAAGTTTCAAAAATGTATTTGCAATGATTAACAATGATTTTGAATCATTTTATCTTATTACTTAATGTGCCATTTTTAAACAAATACATATTTTCCCACCATCGAACCTGCATCACCAAATGTGCATCAACAAAAAGCTCTTAGCATCACCAAAAAGTTTGCTTAATAAATACATTGGAGATATGCTCACTGAATATAAACCTAACAGACCACTCAGATCATTAGGATCGAGTCAGTTAGAAATACCAAGGGTTCACACAAAACAAGGGGAGTCTGCTTTTAGCTATTATGCCGCCCGCAGTTGGAACCAGCTTCCAGAAGATATCAGATGTGCTAAAACATTAGCCACTTTTAAATCCAGACTCAAAACTCATCTGTTTAGCTGTGCATTTGTTGAATGAGCACTGTGCTACGTCCGAACTGATTGCACTATGTATAATCACTTTCTATTCTTAAATGTTTTACATTCTTTTAAAATCAATTTTTAAATCACTTTGTTTTTATTATTGATTTTTATTATTTTTAATTTCTTATTATTTTTAATGACTATTTCACTTCTTTTTATGTAAAGCACTTTGAATTACCATTGTGTATGAAATGTGCTATATAAATAAACTTGCCTTGCCTTGCCTTAATTGTTTTGTACTAAAATAAAAGAGTTAAAGAGAGAGGGATAAAGATCACATATAATTTAAGATCTCTAGTATTGCATCATATGTCTTCCTTACTTCAACTTTTATTTATGTAAATCTGAAAGAAAATAAATAAGTAAATAAATAAATAATACTGCTCTAATCATTCTTCTTTCTTTTGGTTTCAAGAATATTTGTAAAACAAAACCAAAAAAAAAAAAAACATTTTGTGTTTCCGAGTTAATATTTTCAATTTTCTGTCCATTAACTTTATAAACACAGTTTGCACAAACAAGGCCTTGCATATTGAAAAATCTCAATTGGATTTAGACAACTGGTTGATCCACTGGGTGATCTGAATAAAGCTTTCTCCATTGTCCACCTCTAACAATTGTTCTACAGCTTTTGAAGAATGGACGGAAAAACAAGTCATTCTCCCTCTTAAACCCCCTTCAGTGTCAGTGCAAACTCGCATAAGCTGAAGAGGAGATTTGACTCATGACGGCAGGGTAGAAGAAAGCCAGGCTTAATGATTCAAATGTTCAAGAAAGCCCTTGTGAGCCCCAGGAGTGAGGGTGGAAAGGGTTGTCTGGGAACAGATTGATGAGGCTGCAAAGTGGACCTCAATGAGCCAGAGGAACGAGGTGAAAAGCCCACGCATAATCATCACACAACGCCACTCACGAGCATTTCCATAATCTGCCACTTGCTGATCGTCACTGATGTAAGACGGAGTCTGTTCATTGTGATGTTCAATGCATTCTAATGATCTTCTCTAAAATGGCTTCACTTGAAGAATGTTATTGAATCCAGACGTTCAGTGCTATTGACTGTCTGTGTAAAAGTGTTTCTTTGGCCTCTTTTGACTCTCTTAAAACACACATTTCATACTCTTCGCTGGTTAGATATGTCTTCCAACAATGTTTAGCAGTGTAGATTCATGCATGCAGAGGACAATTCTGTCATTTTATTATTTTTATTTTCCTGAACCAATAAATGTAATTGCCACCGCATCAAAATTATGTTTTGTGTTTGAGAGCATACGGTGGAAATGACATTTTAATAATTTTTGGAATCAGAAGTTTGACTCTTCGCTCTTAGAAATAAAGTTTTTATGGGCTTCTATGGTTTTATGAACCTTTAACATCCATGGAAACTTTCCATTGCACTAAAAGTTCATTATAGTGAAAAATGTTCAGATTATTAAAATGTTCATCACACTAAGACAAAAAAAAAAAAAAAAATGGTTCTTATCGGAACTGTTCACTGACAGGTGGTTTTTTAGAACCCAAAATGGTTCTTCTATGCGAAAACTTCATTTTTAAGTGTTGTTAAAGGTAATTTCAGAATGAAATTACAGCTTGTTTGGAAATGACAATAAAAATATCCTGTTCACAAGAGATATCAAACGTGTTTTTTTTTTTTTTTTGTCACACATCACATTTCATATCTCAAGTATGCTCTTCACTGACATTGTTTGCTTGTTAAACAAGTACTCTAACATTTGATGAAAAAAAAAAAAAAACGTTATTACGGGTAAAACAGTAGTATGTTTTCATTTTCACACTTTAAATGTGGAATGGTTTGTGTTTATTTTATTCTTTTTATTCTATTATGATAGATTTTAAAAGTTTAAGACTGAAAACCAGGGTCTGGGACAAGAGTCAAACAACACAATCCCAAAATACATAAAAGCCACTTTAAAGGTAGCAAAATAAATAATAAAGACCTGGGAAAAAAGTTCCCAGGCCAGTTTTGATGTGACCTTTATATAGCAATAAGAAAAATCAACACCTGCATGGGACATAATAGTTGAAGAAACACCAAAAGTTTTAAAGTAGGAAGTAGTGTGCACAAACATAATTGCTTGTCACTTCTGTTTTCAGAAATATAAACAGTATGTTGCATACAGCTTTGTTTTTTTTCTCCATGTAGTTCAGAAAACTAAGATGACTAGTTACAGGAATGGACTGGAAAACAAAACAAAAACCCCTCCTCTTTTGACTCTTGAATTGCTATTGTTAACTGATGTCACACGCTGCTGACCTCGAGGACAAAACTTATCAATCGTGTCTTGTCTATCAACATACTTTTAAATTCTAAAACAGATATTAGTGGCTGTTCCTCCTCTGGTTTGACCACCCATCCTTTTGTAGCCAGTTGATAATGGGCCGTACAAGCACTACAATAGCATTAGCATAGTTTAGAGCTTTATGTAAGCAGAATAATTGAACTGATTAAAATTTGCAGTCAGTTGAGAGGACCCTCTATGGACTCTCTCCCTCAGCACTTCTCAAAAATCCCTCCACACAAGAATAATCACAGGACAGCCGGCAATTAGAAACGGCACCATTACCTTTAATGGCTGTGTATGAATTAAAATAAAATGAAATGCAGACATTACACGAAAGAACAAAAGCACTGAGCTAATAAATAAAAATGGGGGGAAAAAGAACAAAAGGTAATAAATGAGTGCCGTCAGCATTTGGAAATTACTGGAAGTCAGAGATGCACCGTTATTTAACCCAAACATGTGTTTTGATGGAGACATAATTGCAGATATCAGTATTAGCTGGACGAGACACATGTGACGCACATCTGAAAACCAGATCTCAATAATGGCATGATTAATTCAGGGTTCTCACACTTCTGACCAATGAGTTTCTATGACTTGCCAGGCATTTGTAATCACTGGTCTGATTCAGACAGATTTGATAATGAAACATTCAGACCAATTCCAGAATTTTTTTATTGAAAATAACCAACTCAAAAATAATGATTTGCATACAATAGGATGATACTATGGCTTGGAATTTAGAAACTCATAGCTAGAACATAACTGCCATATTTGAAATAGAAAATCTCAAGCAAACAAAGGCAATATAGATATCTATGAAACACTACGAGCAAACATGGATTCAGTGAATCTACAAGCAGATTAACTAAAATAGCTAAGATTGTTGCCTGCCATAATGAAATTCATGACTTCATATCACACAAAACCTGCAATAACTGAAAAAAAGAAATAAATAAAAAAAGAAGAAAAAAAGCCCTTAACTCACAGGCTGAAAATGTAAAGAATAATAAAGCATGATCTGTGTAGTCTGATTCACAATCAAGTCTCATGAGTCGTTCTTTTAATGAATAGTCTAGAAGACTTGGTTTAAATCAGTCTAACAAATCCTTCACTGAATTAACTTACAGAACTAATGAATCAGCATATGAGTCACTTACTGAAATGAAAAGTGTTAGATGATGTGGAAATCATAAAAGAGGTTTTGTCTAGCAAACCATTTAAGAATTCATTTGAGACCTCACAAAGAATCCAAACAAGAATATAGGGATATATCCAAGACCGGAGACTACATGTAATAATTTATCAACAAATTATGAAGCACTACAACTAACCACAGTGTGTTTAGCATTTAGAAAGGTGTTTTTTTGCACAGGGATGAACAATGCTATGCAAACCCATTAGCACTAACTTGTAGGCATCTCCCGGGAGGATCATTTTCATTAGTCTGGCTATAAAGAGGATTAATTGTCATAAGAGGGAAGCACTGCCATGTGTTAGCCAAACAGCACCTCTGCACATACGTTACAAGTTCAAACCGCAGCCTACAGAAGCCACAGACTGAAAAAAATGAGTTCAATCATCACTAATGAGCTGACAGCATTTATTTGTACACAAGAAATGCAACTAATTATTTTGATTTTTATGCATTCATCAATGGTGCAAATTACACAGGCCTGATAATTTGTCTGTGATTGGAGGTTGGCTCTAGAAAGAATATGCCTAGAATAAATAAATATGTATATGTGTATAAATATATCAAATATAAACTTGAAAATATAGAAACCATATATATATATATATATATATATATATATATATATATATATACTCATGTAACTTGAGGGGAGTGTTATCAGAGATCTGGGTCAATAAATTATAGATGATGTGTTATCTAAGAGAAAAGTGCCAGAATGTTTCTAAACTGAGTTGCTTTCATCTTCATCTTTGGTCTGCTTCTTCAAGCTTGATATCACTTCTGCCCCATTCGTGACTGACCACATTTGCATGCAAGAACTAATATATATATATTTTTTTTTACATTTATCCTGCATCCTGTTTTCTGAGACTGAAATTGTACAACCCGAATTCCAGAAATGTTGAGACGTTTTTTACATTTGAATAAAATGAAAACTAAAAGACTTTCAAATCACATGAGCCAATATTTTATTCACAATAGAACATAGATAACATAACAAATGTTTAAACGGAGATATTTTAGACTTTTATCCACTAAATGAGCTCATTTCAAATTTGATGCCTGCTACAGGTCTCAAAAAAGTTGGCACGGGGGCAACAAAGGGCTGAAAAAGCAAGACATTTTGAAAAGATGGGAGAACATCTAGGAACTAATTAAGTTAATTGACATCAGGTCTGTAACATGATTAGCTATAAAAGGGATGTCTTAGAGAGGCAGAGTTTCTCAGAAGTAAAGATGGGCAGAGGCTCTCCAATCTGTGAAAGAGTGCATAAAAAGATAGTGGAATACTTTAAAAACAACATTCCTCAACGTCAAATTGCAAAGGCTTTGCAAATCTCATCATCTACAGCGCATAACATCATCAAAAGATTCAGAGAAACTGGAGAAATCTCTGTGCGTAAGGGACAAGGCCGAAGACCTTTGTTGGATGCCCATGGTCTTCGAGCCCTCAGACGACACTGCATCACTCATCGGCATGATTCCAGAAATACTTCCAGAAACCACTGTCGGTAAACACAATCCACCGTGCCATCTGCAGAGGAAAAGTGTTCTATGGTCAGACGAGTCTAAATTTGACATTCTTGTTGGAAATCACGGACGCCGTGTCCTCCGGGATAAAGAGGAGGGAGATCTTCCAGCTTGTCGTCAGCGTTCAGTTCAAAAGCCAGCATCTCTGATAATATGGGGGTGCATAAGTGCATACGGTATGGGCAGCTTGCATGTTTTGGAAGGCACTATGAATGCTGGAAGGTGTATAAAGGTTTTAGAGCAACATATGCTCCCCTCCAGACGACGTCTATTTCAGCAGGACAATGCAAAACTACATACTGCAGCCATTACAACAGCATGGCTTCATAGTAGAAGAGTCTGGGTGCTGAATTGGCCTGCCTGCAGTCCAGATCTTTCACCTATAGAGAACATTTGGCGCATCATTAAACGAAAATTGTAAAATTTCTCAGTTTAAACATTTTATCTATGTTCTAATTTTAATAAAATATTGGCTCATGCTATTTGAAATTCTTTTAGTTTTAATTTTATTCAAATTTAAAACATGTCCCAACATTTCCGGAATTCAGGTTGTACTTTAACGGATCAACATTGAATGGTCATTCAAAGTGCAAAGACAGCCCCGGGCCAAATGTGACCCAGTGAGGGGTAATTTTTTTTTTTTTTTTTTTTTTAGCTGTATCAGGATCCAATAAATAAATAAATACAAATAAATGTAAAACTGGCTTAGTACAAACTGGCGCTCAACCACTTCTGAACTCTTTAATGCACAAAAATAGGCATCTTCTGGGCATTTCTGGGTTTATATTATGCGGAATACACTAATATATAATATTAGTGAAGCGTAGCAAAAATACAACATCAGTTTGATGCAAAAATAATATTTTCCTTTATTTTGCTATATAAACTATCATTGTATGCTCAGTGAAATGCTACCACTAAGCAGATGAGTGAAAAATGAATAGTGTTTGTGAGGAAACTCACTGGGACTCTGCTTCGTGTTTCAAATCATTTTGCAAATGGGGCAATACGCTTATAGGCCAGATGAAATATTTATTTTCCAATCACAAAAGACAAATTTAGACTGAAGCAATAGTTTCCCCTGGCAGATTTTCCCTCTACAGCGATAAAACATCTGTGTCAGCATCACTGGAAACATTGTAGAACAGAGACACATCACATGGACAGACGGGAAGTGCAGAAACCAAATGAAGCATGCAGTCACTCTGATAGATTTAGGAAATACATTTTGAATTGATTGCTACTGTTGATATGTGCAAACACATTTATGGTTTGCTTGGGTCCGGTTACTTGAGAAGCAAAATTGCATAAGAGAATGAGATGGACAACACGTTTAGGCTCATGTGTTTAACAGCTTGTTGAACTTCCACTCTGGGTTTCATCTCCCTACCAGAGACACGATATGTGCTTGGTGTCATCTTTGATTTGAATTTCCAGTTTCCCATAACTGCTGTTCATCCTCTTTTCCATCACTGCAAACTCATCATGACAGCTTCCCTTGTCTGGGGCAAAGCAGACTAACTCAACAGATGTTCCACAGCGCTTGGCTGGTGTTTCTCCTTCGCCAATGCATCTGATTAAAGAAAGAAATGACTAGGCTTTTAAGACTTAGGTTGTCAATTAATTAAACAAATTAATCAAATCAGTTAAATAAAATGTCAATCAACTTACTGGATCATTTGGAAATATATCAGTATTCGCTGAGATGAAGAAAATTAGGTAATTAACAGACCTGCTTTTGTATTTTTTCCCCCACTGCCTATCAAAACACTGAAAACTGAAGTAGTTGTCTGAACCCTGAGGGGTTTTTTGAGGACGTTGCCTGTTGCTGCTGATTTAAGTTACAATGTGTTCACAGAACGCCGAGAGCAAAGTAGCATGGCGACCTTAGTTTGTTCCTTCTTTATCCTTTTGTAACTGTGTGAGAACAGACAGACGGCCGACATTAATGATGCATCCGCTTGAGCTTAAAACAGCTTGTGTTCATTAATTGATTGACTATTATGTAATCATGGAGAATCATTAATGTAGTGCACAAAGAGGAAGTGTACATTGGCAAATAAAAGATTTATAATTACCACGAGGAACTGCGATTTCAAAAGGAAAATGCACTCTGATCATTTGTTAATACAATAATTGCAAAGCGAATATATTTCTAAACAACAATTATAAATAATATAATTATCGCTACAGTCGACAGCAATCCATTTTACACGAGTTTGTCAAATCTGTCTGAGGTAGAATGAGGAAAAGGAAAATGTCTTTTTTTTTTTTTTTAAATGAATAACACTTAAAAACTGTCAGCCCTTCTAATAACTTCTGCTTTAAAATTTACAGGTGAAAGAGCTTCAGTTTAATATCAGTGCACTGCCTGGGTTGACTGAATTTAAATGCTAATTAGCATCAGCTACGCTACTGGCATCTCAGTGTGCATGCTAATGCACATAAGAGCACATCCACTGACAGTTAGCTAGAATAAATTCTCAATTTCTATCCCAATTAATCCAGGAAAACTACAGGGAAAGCTAAAATGCAGCAAATGATCCCAGATGGAAAGCTGTCTTACATTCAATGGGACATACTGCATTAGTAAGGTCATAAGAAGTCTTAAGCATATTTAACTAACCAAAATTTGTATCTAAATAAATAAACATAACAGTTCTTGCTCATTTTGAGATGAACATCATAACCTGTAGTTCAATGAGAGTCTATACCAGAGGTCAGCAACCTATGGCACATGTGCCAACATTGGCATGCAGAGGGATATCACTGGCACGTGAGCAATTGTAACACATACTGGTCAGACTCGAGGGCA